>NC_134570.1:82017312-82174812 GCF_050947875.1 Dermacentor variabilis | reverse complement strand
GTTCGTTGACACCTTTTCGCGCGAATTCGAGCCCTGTGAGTATTTGGTTTTCATGAGACCCGGCTTGACTTTCTTTTTTCTTTTTTCCGTTCCCTTTATTTTGGGAAAGCAGCTGCATGACTGCCTCTGTTGTCGCGCCCTGCTGAAGGTTGCATTGTGTCTCGCGATGTGACAGCAGAATGAATGTGTTGTTGCCGTGTAGCGTGTTTTTCGATACATCTGCGTGCCGGAGTCTGCGCCCGTGCCAAAGTGAACTCGTGCGGCAGAGAATACATACATACATACATACATACATACATACACATACATACATACATACATACATACATACATACATACATACATACATACATACATACAAGATGTGTTTGTACTGGATCGTCAGATGGCAAAGCTACACTAAAATTGTTCGCAAACTATCGATGATTATTGCCAATGTACCCGCCGCGGTGGCTTAGCGGATACATGACGTAGCGCTGCTAAGCCCAAGGTCGCGGGATCGAATCCCGGTCGCATTTGAATTGGGGCGAAATGCAAAAAAAAAAAAAACGCCCCGTGTGCCGTGCACTGAGGGCACGTTAAAGATCCCCTGGGACCCAACATGAATCCAGAGTCCCCCACTACGGCGTGCCTCGTAATCAAACCGTGGTTTTGGAAGGCAGAACCCCAGAGTTCAAATTATTCTCAGCGTAACGGTCGAAAACTTCTTGAAAGCTATACTCGCCTTGTTAAAGGAACGATCCGCTTGAAAGCGTACTGTATTTGTTGCAGTGGTGATATTTAGGCACTGCTTGTTGTTTCACAGCGCAATAGCACTGAGGGCGGAGCCGTCAACGGCACACCCGCAGCCGCCAAACGGCCGCTAAAAACAAATAAATGCACCAATGTACTGGAACGGGTTCCAGAATAACTTTAATGCAATTTCTTTTAACCTCGATACTGAAAATGAAACGGAGCATGTCGCTCAGTGTATATATATATATATATATATATATATATATATATATATATATATATATATATATATATATATATATATATATATATATATATATATCGATCCGAAATGTGAACTCGCACAGACACAAGCGTCGACATCGGGGAGTCAAAATACTCATATAAGCCCATCAAGGGCGAATTTCGCAACTGCTCGCGCACGTTCTCCGTCGCATACAGATCGTCGGTCACAGATCGGCGTACGCGTTGACTGCAGAAGTTTCGGTCTCGTTTCTTCGTCTTCTTCTTTCTTTTCAATTTTTTTTCAAACTATTATGTCTCTTTATCGTTCTCATTCATTTGTTTTTTGCAGCTGTGAACTCCACGACTACGGCAGGAAGCCGCAGCTCTCCGAGGCGGCACCAGGAGTAAAATTATTAACAGCGTACTTTTTATTCGACCCGTTCGGAACGCGAGCCGACTGCAGCGCGCGGTTTTCAGACGTAGGGAAAACAAAGACGTATTATTACGTCACCGAACGCGCACGTGGCGGTCGCGCAACCCGGTGCGGTGGTTGGAGGCCATGTTACATCGAAGGCGAAAGCTTGATCTGTTGGATCGAAACGACCGCGCGGTGAAACCGTTCTGACGCTATTCTGCGCGGAAGTTGCTGAATGCACGGATTTAGCTTTCGGCGGCGCGGTCTTATGCGACAATGGTGTCTGATACGGCGAGATCTCGCGCCACGTCAGGGTTTCGATGATGTGAATACGGTCTCCTTTTCTTTTCTTTTTTTTTTTTTCAAGCCCGAAGCCCACGCTGCTCTTACGCGCACATTGAACAGGTGGCCTCACGAGGTAACGCAAAAAATATATGTATACGATACGTCTATACCGGCAATTGACTTTTGTTACTGCTTTTGTATGTATGTGTGCTCAACCACGCGCCGCATGCGAGCAGCCTCAATTTATTAGAGAGCTTTAGATTAGGGGACGCAAGCGGCTTGCGTCCCCTAATCTAAAGCTCTCTGTTACGGGCGAACGCTACATCTACGGGCACAGCGGGGTACGCATGTGCATTGCAGCTGTTGCGGAAACGCCAGAACTCGTAACGCAAGAAAGTCTGTACTTGCGTCTCTCTCTCTCTCTCTCTCTCTCTCTCTCTCTCTCTCTCTCTCTCTCTCTCTCTCTCTTTCTCTCTCTCTCTCGTTACTTCTGTAACGAAAGGTTGATTCACTCGCGGTGTGACACGTTCAGTTAGCATAAGTAATGAAACAGGAAATCAAACTGTGTGATAACAATTACGATAACAATGGTCGGATCGACGCGTGCACGTGTTGCGCGTGCACGTGTTCGAAGCCGGCGAATAAATGTATTACGCTTGAGAAAAAAAAAACTGAGGCATAATTGAACGGAAATAGAAATAGATTGCGGCTATCGTGCGGTGGACATCTGAACTGCTCCGTGACCAAGGTGCGTGGGGGGGGGGGGAGGAATAAAGTTCACAGAACAAAGTTACATCACAAGAACACAGGTAACCACAAATGTATTCTAATCACACACACATACGCACATTCTGCGCTTTCTTTTATCTTCCTGTACAGCGAAAGTATGCATCCTTAACTATAATACACGCAATATCACATGCCTATTGTTGTATTCGCAGTGAACTAGCTATATTTTTATTAATCTACGTGTAATACGGCACCTTCAAGCTGCTTATTCGCAGCTTTCAGTCCAGCATGCAGTTCAACCAGGACATATACATTTTGGCAAATGAATGCACTCAAAGAAAAAAAAATGGACATCTTCCCAAGCTTCTCACTCCTCTATAGGTCTTAAAGTCGACGCGAGCACGCAGAACCATAACAAGTGCTGAAATTTTCCTGTTGTGTCATTCGATTGTCGTTGAGCATTTACCGACGTCCCGACGGAGGAGTCAATGATCTCGATCAGCGTTTCGACTTCGCAACGCTTCTGCGTTGTAGGGGCCGCTACCGCAAAGTTATTACTAATTTTTTGTTGCTTCTTCGTCGCGTTCTTTCTGGCGGGGCTGTTAAAACATCAATGAAACGAAAGAAAGAAAGAAAGAAAGAAACAAGAAACCCGTGTCGATAAAAAAAAAAAAGAAGAAAAGAAACCAGCAGGCGTGGGTTATTCGTGCGACGCAAGTTATAAAAAGAAAGGACGTACCGGGAGGAAGACAAGACAAAGAGAGCCGAGTCGCGCTGTCAGCTGGCGGTGCACTTCAGTGCAAGGCATTCAAAGGTCGCGAAGCATTCGGTGGAACGATGCGAAACGCGAGAGCGTGCGTCTGTTGACCGCATGACACTGTCTCGTATGTACTGTGGCCGAACGCGAACGTAACGCGTTACTACGGTAACCATTAGTACTTGTAATATAGTTGCTACGCATCCGCTGTGTATGTGTATACGTATCCGCTGCTGCGCACGAGGTCGCGGGTTGGACAGCCGGTGCCGGCGGCGGCGCATTCCGCTATTGTCGGCGCGAAATGCGAAAGCGAGCTCGTGTACTTATATTCGGGTATATACGTCAAATAACCACAGGTGACCGAAACTATATAACGTGTAGAACCACGGGTTGCAAAAGTTAATCCACGATAGATAATTTCGTGGCGCGCCTTTTTCGGTGTACACAGAGGCGGGCTCGGCGAGTTTGATGACCACTTTGCTATAGCTCTGCTTGACCGCAGCTTCTGGGACGTAATGTGCCATGTCTGCTTGCGCCACATTCCCGTGACGCGGTGTCGGTACATACGTAACGACCATGATTGTATTGCGCTTAGTGTTACACTGGCGGAACTAATGGACGAACGTAAGGAACAAAACGTGGACCGACATGGCGCAACTTTGTTCGTCCATTGGTTCTGTCAATGTAACACTAAGCGCAAAACAATCATGATCGTCCACCAACTCAGTGCATTACTACAGGTAACGAAGTCGCCGCGGTCACCATGCTGGTGTATCGCTATAAGAAAGAAAGAAAGAAAGAAAGAAAGAAAGAAGGGAAAACTGTTACGAAAGCTACACGTCTTAGTCTGATCCGCTCGCGCCGACGAGCGCATCATCGTTGTGCGTTCACTGTCAAGCCCTGGATGACATTGACCATTTCGTCACAAAGTGTCCTGAATTTGATGCGGAAGGCGAAGCGTTGATAGACCCTTTTAGCCGACTATAGTTCACTCACTGCAAAGAGATGGCGCTACCAGCGCGCCCATCCAAGTGTTGCTTCAAGGCGGTTCGATTCCCGTTCCCGGCGACCGCGTTATACGATATGGGTGGAAAGAAATAGAAAAAGAAAGAAAGAACGCTCCTGTACTTAGATTTCGGTGTACGTTGAAGAAAGCCAGATGTTCGAAAGGCATCTGGGGCCCCCACACTAACGACGTATTCGTACAGCCCGTGTTCCTTTGCGACATTAAATTCCGGAATCTGATCGATTCTATTTCGTGCCTCAAAAATCAAAAGCGCGCTGTGCATTCATTCGTGCACTAGTCCCAGTGCCACTCGGAGCAAAAGCACTGTTCAAAAGATGGTTGTGCCTTCGACGCATCGTTGATATATATACGCCGGTATATATACGCCAATAGAATGCACTCTATCATATAACGATAGGCAAGTGAAACGCAGGTGCAGGATAATGACGTTATTGCGGCGCAAGAAACTTCAGCGTGTGCGAACACTTCTACGAGGTATAGCAGCCTCCTAAACGTAATCTGCCAAGATATGCTGGGACCGTACATACTTGATTAAGACGGCTTCCTGGTTGTAGTGGACTCGCAGCTGTGAATATTCTCGTACGGATATTTGAGCTAAAAACAGCCAGCTCGCAAAGCGTTTTGTGATAACATGGGGGAAGACATTAGGCTTTCAGTAAGCCAACTGGATACCTGGATATATATATTCCTAGGTATCCTGAAACGTTCATCGCCACTTACGCAAACTTACTGAAAGTTGCATTCACTCATTACAGCATTAGCGATTATGCTGGGCCAATGAATGCATGGTTTACATCGGCTGCACACGAGTGTTCGAGGCAGAAGGAGCCGCAGCGTAAACGGCTGATGATTGATAGCACACCTTGTCTGCAAGCTAATACAAAACTTCAAAGTACCTATGTCCTAAGTCCAGGAACGCGCCGAAAACAAATCTACTCAAACTGGGCATACTCGAGAATCGAAAATAAGTGATGTAATTACAAGCACCGAAAAAGCAGCAGAACTGATAATTGGGCGAGTTGGTACGAATTCATAGTAAAATATTTTGCGCGAACAATTGACAAGGACACAGTGAAGGGGACACACACGAGCGCTTACTCACAACTATTTTATTTTCGGAAAGATATTGAACACATATACCCCAGCTATCAGCGCTGAGCATGTGCTGAGCATGTCAGTAAAACAGAAACAGATTAAAAAACAGATTAGGAAGGTTCAACCAGTATTTTAAAAAGCGAATTCATTTTCAGTGATTACAACCGATGGTTGGCTTATGCATCCTTCAGCGCACTTTTTTATATGAAATGCTTCTGCAATTTCACGTGTTAGTTTATTTTTATCTGTAAACAAAATGTCAGTGTTAAAAAATACCGGATCACAGTAGCATAGATTGCAGTGGTTTGACAAGTGCGAATGATTCTCTTTACCAAGAGAACGTTCATGTTCTTTTAGACGGGTGTTTATGCACCGACCGGTTTGCCCTATGTACATGTTGCCACAGGTCAATGGAAGCCGGTACACAACACCTATTCTGCATTTAGTGAATTTTTGATCGTCTTTTAGACCGCAGCTACATTTTTTCACCCTATTGTCTAATTTGTTGGAAATAGCTTGGCACAGTTTTTGCACCTTGTTTGGAGCGCTGAAAACCACTTCAACGCCATACCGGCTGCCAACATTCTTTAGCCCATGGGAAAAATGTAGCTGCGGTCTAAAAGCCTTCTCTCATTGCTCGCATCCTCTAAAAAAAATTATATATATAGTGCTTCCCATATGAAGGATAGAGGCACGTGTCACGTAATTCAACGTAACATTAAGTCTCATATTTGTACATCGCAAAAGATTACGTATTTATAACATTACGAACGCCTCCCCCCCCGCCCTTCCCTCTTCAGATCAAGCGCGGAGTGACACACTTCTACGATGAGCGGCTGCAGCAAACCGCCTACGCTCGCGACCGGAACATATATAGTGCGTCGCGTACTGGAAGCACGAAAGGCGCACAAAAAAAAAAAAAAACACGCCTGTTTGGACGTAACACAAAGTTCATGAGTTGTAGTTGTTATATATGAGATAGTTATTCCGTATAAAGCGTCGCATAAAAGAAAAAAAAGAAAAAGAGAACTGCACTGCGAAACGCGTGGAGTCGATCTTCCACGACAGCACTGCACTTTCGTAGAATTGCCTGCTATAAATATGAAACTCGGTAGCTACCTCTACAGATGATGAAGAAAATACAGCGGGAATAGAAAGAAAGAAAGAAAGAAAGAAAGAGAGAAAGAAAACTGTTGCAACAGCAAAGGTTGCGTGTCACGGCCCATTACAAGGCGCCAGCAGGTCGATATGTGACGCTGTCTCTGCCCACACTCTTCCTTGTGGGACGAGCGAGCGCGTCTGTACGGTCAGCGCCCGTAGCTTACACAATGTCGAACGCTATTAGCCACGCACGTGGATGATGGGGATGGTCGATTAATTTTTTTTTACTTGATCAACAATTTATCATTCATCATTTCAGCCTTTAATCGATTAATTGTCTTCGATGTACGGTTTTTCGTCGATTAATTGATTCATCGAAAATTTTGCCGGGCGCCTTAAAAGAGGTTGAAACACAGTTATCTACTTTTTTACGAACCTATTTTAATGTTTGAGAGGATGTAACCAAGTTAGAAATGCAAGTGTATAAGATTTAATAAAGAATAATCTTTAAACTTGTTAAAGACTATAAATATAGTTGGCACGAGTGGCCTTTGAAAAGATAAACAACATATGTTATAAAATGGCAATCAGAGCAGAATTAAACAAGATACATGGCACTAGCGAATCCCTGTACTGTACAGTTAAACAATAAATAAGAAAAATGGCAAAAGTGAAAGGCGGAATCCCAACAAAATGTGCAAGAAATTGCAATATGCACAGGGAAAAAGAAAATTACTGGTTTAGGATTTTAAGCCACATGCTCTTTCTTAGAAAGCGAAGGAGTGTCAATTGAATGGGATATGTTTGGGTGAAACCGACACCTTCTTTTAATGGCCACTCAAGCAGCATGCGAGAAAATGCGCTCGGAAGCTATAAAATTGCTGGAATCGACGCGAACCCGATGTCAAATACATGCTCCAAACCTGCGCGCATGCTGCACCGCCAAAAAACTTTAAAAAAAAGAAAACGTCATCTGCATCCCGAAATAGTTGCGCTCGCCGATGCGATATATGCACTATACACACGCGGGCGTATTCCAACAAGTCTGCCGGAAAATAAACTCGCCAGTGTGCGCAAGGCAGCCGTCGTTTTTCAATCGCATCTGGGGGCATTGAAACCACGGAGCATTGAAACGCAGCGCTCGTGTAATCTTTCCTTCTTTCATTACCCCCCCCCCCCCAGCCCTTTTTCCCCGCCATAAAGTAATGGCTTCGCCATAAAGGCGCGTGTGCAGTAAACATACTATAATAACGCCGACGACGAGGTTGCTTTATTCAACTTTATTGTATGCTCGAGTTGAAATAGATGTCGCAATTTGGGGCTTCTTAAAGATTTCGTCGCGCAGGAACAAGTGAAAGCGTCTGCTCTTTTAGTAGCGCGAGCCTTGCAGACATGGCAAAAGCGATAGCGAAGTGGTGAGACTGAGTGAGTGAGTGAGTGAGAGAGCGAGAGAGAGAGAGAGAGAGAGAGAGAGAGAGAGAGAGAGAGAGAGAGAGAGAGAGAGAGAGACTATTTGAATTTCAGCAACCACAATACACAAAGAGGCTGTTTTGTATACGTATATATAGGCACTGAAATGTGTATCGATGCAAGAGCACGGACCAGAAGTCAACAAAAATTTAAACAAGAAAACTCAGTGCCCATCGGCTCTGTGAAGAAGGATCACCAGCGAAGCTGTATTTGCAGGCTCCTCAATGGTGAACTGCACCTCCGCCGCGTGTCGGCCGGCATTGCACCATATATCTTCGGGATCGGTCCACGTATGCAGAGTTCTGTGTCTACACACGGACACGATCCTGGGGGAACTAGCCCTTGACAGCTTCGCGGTAGTTCATTTGGTTACGCCATTGTGTTTCCTAATTAATTAATGACGACGACGAACACGGAAGTGGCACGAGCGCGTTCGCGCCGAGTGCCGCCAACGAGGCAGCTGTGGAAGACGACGACGAGGCTGTAGCCAATCCTGATGATGATAGTTTTGTGTTCACACTATTCAAATTACAGTCCGACGCCATCATGTCTGTAGGTTGTGTGTACCGTACTTTACGATATTTTCTGACGCATTTTACTTCGAGAAATGGAACTAGTCCGGTATATATGAACGCCTATATGTCACGCGGAGGAGGGCCTGCGCCTTTCGGTGTATGCGTGGCTCGGTACGATTTATTTCGCTCAGCCCGGCACCGGACGACGACACCGGATTTTCTGCGACCAAGGGGGCTTTCGCGTTAAAAAAAATATTTAGCGGCGGGATCGACACGTGACACGTGCGCCGCACCACCAACTGCGCGTGCATAGCTTCAGGCGCGCCAAGAGGCTCTCGCGCGACAGCACGCTTAGAACTGAGACATCCAACAGCGCGCTTCGGTGATGAACGCGGCCGTGGGGATTCACTCCTCTGTAATCTCTCTGGCGTTTTGAAACAAACGGTCTTGTTCCGTCGGTCCTTTCGCCCGTACTCGTATACGAGTACGGGCGAGAGGACCGACGAGACTGACGAAAGGACTCGTAGAAAGATTACAGAGGAGTGAATCCGGTTTATTAAAAGGAATGGTGCGCTCGAAGGTGTGTATACTTGTTGCGGCGAGGTTATTTGGGTATATATAGCGCTTATTTATTCGTTGCGTAATTATGTGGAGCACAGAGCCCGCAAGCGGCGCATTTGCAGAACGTAGTATATAGACATGGACATGGTGTGTACACACACGCTGGCTCGACATATGCGTGCCGACCTGCGTTGACCGATGTCGGGAGATTTGCGTGAAAGCGAGGAAGCCCTGCGGCAGACCGCGACGCGGAGAACTGCCCAAAGTAATTTTGGAGCAATTTTTGGAGCAAATCGCGTTTCGAGAAGTTTGGAGCTGACAATATTGCAATTTGGAGCAGTTTGGAGCAGACTGAACTTCATTTTGGAGCAATTTGGAGCAGATGCAATTTCATTTTTAAGCAGTTTGGAGCAGGCGAATCTGAATTTTGGAGGAATAGTGGAGTATAGAATATGGCAGCTCACTTCGAAAACACCACGAAACAGAATAGACCAGCACGAGCGCTGTACTGCAACTGTCTTAAGCTGAATTTTGAAGCACATTACCCGAATAATGAAACCGTCTAGTGCATGCAAATTTTGGTACTAGTGCCTACAGATTTTTAATTAGTGGTAGCAGCCACACACACACACACACACACACACACACACACACACACACACACACACACACACACACACACACACACACACACACACACACACACACACACAACACGCATTCTGCAATGGTGAGTCCGAAATTTCGAAAAGTAGCTGGACACATTTTCTATGAATATATTTTACTTTAATGTCAAACGCAATGTTGCTGAAGTGCAAGGAAATGCGCTTCACCAACAGACCGTACGGAGAAGCCAGAGTTATCAACTCCTGTTTTTTTTTATTAACAAGTATATGGACACTCCAGGCACATTTCTGCCGTCGGCGTCGCCGTGATGTTCCGCATAAAGTCCAAGGGTGATGATGTCGCCGCGCGCCGTCTTCCGTCGTACGCAAGGCACGGGGGGGGGGGGGAGGAAGGGGTGTTCTACTCCGGCGGCTGCGCGGGCCCCATCTTGAAAGCGATCTGAGATGGCGACGTGTTTGGCCGCTTAGTTCGCGTTGAAGTCCGAGGCAGCATGAAAGTCGGTTCGCCCGCTGCTGCTGCCGCTCACTGCCGGAAGCGCCGAAGAGTCTAGTGTTATAAGCGCGAAAATTACCCGAAGCTTTGTGGGAGCCGCCGTCGCGCGGTGTGCGGAATGTGAACGGCCGCACTCTTTTTCGGAGAACGAATCCGCTCGCTGTTCGCGGCCGGAGCACAAATGCCGAAGCCGATCTGGCGCAGTGTGGCGCGATTTCGCTCAATTTTTCTGTGTCTGGCGCACTTCGGGCGCAGGAATTTGCGTTAATATCAAAATGGCGCTGTCGGCGCAGGAGTCCCACACTTGCCGCGAGAAAAGAAAGAAAGAAAAAAAAAACGCGCGGTAGAGCTCGCAGATTCTCACGTATACGCATCTGAGCGACTGTCATCCGACTAATTACCGGAATCGGGCCACTCGCGTCTTTGGTTATACTTGCCACAGGGAGGGCGGCATAGGGGGGTGGGGGGGACCAGGACGCCTACGGCTTTCGTCGCATTAACTCCTAGATCGGCCCACTTTGTTTTGCGTTTCCATAAACAATGAAGTATCGGCGAGTGTTCTGCATTTATGCTACGGTATTTAAAATACTCGATGCTGTGGCATCAAAAAAGAAAAAAAAAGGGAAACGCAGTCAGCTTATTTTATTAAGTAGGTCCACCAACATAAAAACATGAAGGGGGGGGGATGTAAGCACGAATTAATGGGCGCCCAAGCATCACACAGAGATTCCATGCATTCGTGACGTATAGAAACCGGCGGTATAGGCTGCCACACTGTTCGGCGTGTTTTATGCTATACGCATATGTACTGCACATATTTCTAAGTATACCTTACACCGCCCGGCGACATCGTTCTCGCGTAACCCTTTTTCGACGCCCCGAGCGACATCGCTTTCCTGCAAGTCTTTCTGCGCACGCCATCGTCTTCTTTCTCTCGCTTCTCCAATTCTGAAAGCACAGCCCCGGGCCGTCGCAAAAAAGACCCCCCTCTCGTCGCGGCCCCCATGTCAGGCCCGTTTCTTATAATAAAGCCGTAAAGCAGCGCACTTGGCGTTAAGTAAATATGTTTGTTATTTCACGCGGCGCACGACGCCGTAAAACAAACAGCGCCCCGGATTCATAAAATATCCACCGCTTTCTGTCTCTCCCTCTTAAATATCAAGCGAGCGACTGCGTGCGCCTTCGATCTGTTCGCGCTCGGTGGCGCGCGATCGCTTTCTTTTTTCCCCCGCTTGCGCCTCTCTCTCTCTCTCTCTCTCTCTCTCTCTCTCTCTCTCTCTCTCTCTCATCTCGTAATTTCGTAACACACGCTCGCTTTACTACTGCTTCCGACTAAACATTAGGTGCAGTGTCGCGAAAGGCTGATCTCAGCGGCCGTAAGATCCATCGTTTACACGCGGTTCGCCGGCCTGCAGATGTCGCCTCTGAGAGCCGTTTCTTTTTAATTTTCTTTCTTTATTATTATTTTTTTTAAATTCTGATTGGCGGGGGTCGGACTTTCAATGCCGATGGAAAGGGCGCGCTCTCTCCCTCTCGCGCGCAACCGAATTTCGCGGTCGCCGAACGCCAACTATTCATTGTAGTCGCACGTGCTGTTGCGCTGATGATGAATCAAGATTACGTGTGCAGCCACTTGTGCTATATACCGCCACAAATGTGCTGATTATAACAGCTCTCTTCTCCATATACGCAATGAAACAACAAGTGCTACCTAAATATAACTTCACTGCAACAGATACGAACGCATTATATTCCTGGACTAAAACGAATAGCTTTCTATATACTCCGTCGCATGCATACATCAGGTGCAACGCCGCGGAAACTGTACGCCAGAAGTTCGATCGCCGAAATGTATCACTCCGCGCGTTCCTTCCATGCTTCGCAGCTCGCCAGCGGCGCTTGCTGAGCGCGAGCATGACGGTTTACGAAAAAAAAAAAGCGAAAAAAAACAGCGAAAACAAAAATGGTCTCAAAACAACGTTTAGCAGCCGTATAACTACATGGTTTGTTTGTTGCTAAGGGTTAAACCCCCTTTTTTTTTTCATTAAGAACTGCGCCGACATTACGAGCATTGTTCACAAATGTCTGTCAGAAAACAAACGAACTGTTCTTATAAGCGCGAACGTAGGCACTGCAAAAGGCATCTCTAGCCTCGACAGCGTGACACTTGATGTATAAAGCAGAGTATAGATGGGTGGTGAAAACTTCTTTGTTTGGAGTAAAATTGCTGCGGAGAGACCGACCAATCGTGCGAACTGTCTTTTTTCCTATCTTCGAATAAGAAGAAGGAAGAGAGGTGGAAGGGAGCGTTTGCGAATACAGTCCTACATAAAAGATTATACAAGCTCTGTAGCCTGCGCAATACTGCGCGGATTTAGCGAGCAGGCGCTGCACCGCTGCAGAATAGACAAATAGAAACGAGAGAGAGAGAGAGAGAGATAGGCGAGGCCGCTATTTGAGCCTCCCCTCCTCCTCCAGACGCAGCCCCCTCTCGCGTGCTTCGATCCCCTTGTCACCCGCCATTCGACGTACAACGCCAACCTCGGACGACAAAATTCCTCGCCTATGCACACTCGGGTAGTCGGGCTTCCCCGCTCGACAACTGGGTAACGCGGTGTAACACGCTTGCGCGCGCGCTGCTGCCAGGGGGGACGACGGTGGGGGTGGCAACGGGCGTGTGTGTGTATATCCTCGTACACATACACGCACGCGCTCCAGCGAGTGATCGTCGTTTCCCGAAAGACCCCCCTCCCCTTTTCTTTTTCTCTTCTGTATATCCATTTCGCCGGCTTCGCTTCGAAGGAGCGAGCGGGCAGCCCCCGGCCTGTTCCGGCATTATGCTCACGCACGTACAATGTAGCGGAGGAAATCAAAATCGAAGCAAAAGAAATACAAGGCGCAGGGATACAAAGAAACTATGCGCCGATTCCTTCTCCCCCTCTCTCACTACGTTCAGAGACAGCCAAAAGCGAGCTTCTAAACACACACGCACAGCGGCTATATCGATCCGGGCTGGCTGGGCCTGAGCCCTGCGGTGTGTCGCTATGTGTTCCTTCTTCTTTTGCGCGCTGCGAGTAGGCTGCACCGCACGACAGCGGAACACTGCGGCGAAGCGGAGTTGCCGTGCGACCGAAAGCGGTAGCACGTTTTTTCGTGCGTTTTGCTTTCTTTTTCCCCCTTCTTCTCACAGATGTTTCGCGCTTCCAACCAGCCAAGAAGCGGAGAATCGCCTCCAGTCTGTGAAATCGGTCCTGTTTCAATCGTGTTTTACTTATTTAAAATCGTAATTGTCTTTCACTTTAGATAAATTCGTGATACAGAGAATGAAGTTTGACGGCTCGGCATAAATAGGAGTACGTTGCTAAGATCGGAACAATGGCGAACAAAAATGAAAGAATAAGAAGCAGATAACTAACTGTAACGGCTTTCGTAAGCCTCGATGATTACGCGTGTCATTTGGCAGCGCAGTCGTTCGTCTGTACGTTTATTGACGTCGCGCGACTTCAGCCTCATTCATGTCAAAGCGACTAAGCGATTAAACGACTAATTTAGCGCTTGTCCATGTTCATTACGAAGTCCTTGCATTGAATTTCACGCAGTACATTTATTTCCTCGCAGTCTTATTCGACTAATGTCACTGATAGCGTCGCTTGTTCGCTTAAGCGGATTGTTTGGAGTCGCTCGCGATTCATTTTGTTTGACGGTTACTATTTTTTTTTTACAACGTGCACCTGGACTTTTGAGGCCTCTCCTTACGTACACCTATGTACGTACTCGATCTCGCTGTTAGTAACGGTTGGTTTCAAACAACTGCCGTTTGTACATGCGGATATCCCGGACTTTGCAGAGTTTACGTTGTTTCGTAACTTGTGCCACGGCAACACTGATAGCGCTAGGCGAACGAAGATGACGTACGTCTCCGCGGTGGAAATTCCCTGTACGCTCCGTAGATCACGTACTGGTACGCGTGGCCATGAAAAACTGCTCATTTTTATTCCGCGTCAAGAGAAGTGGGTGCGCTTTTACTACATTGGATGCGCGCCTGCGTTGTGACCGTGACTGGCAAAAAGAAAACCCGATTCATTCCCCCACTGCCTTCTACAGCCCCTGCAACTGCACGGCATAGCATTAGTGAGTTTTTTTTGGAACAGGAACATCCATAGATAGAGGCCGCGTATCGGGCTTTGCGTACGCAGACCGCTGTGTGTCGCAGCGATGTCGACGCTATTAAAGCAGTTGAGTGACATTACACGCCATTCTTCGGGAAGGCCGAGACCCTTCGGTATGCACACAACCGACGCGTTTTCTAGTTGGAAAGCTAAATAACAACGCCCTGATAAGCTAACAGTGAATATGAGAATTTATTGCTAAGCTATGCTAAGCTAAGCGAAATATTGCTGCGCGCATAGACGATGTAGACGCGGACCCCCACCCCCCTCTCTCGGAAAGAGAGAGAGAATGAATGACTAATAGAACAGAAAGGACAAGTTGTGTCTGTGCATCTTGTTCATGTTCACACCTATCATCCATGCAGCAGTGTTTAGTAACAGACCGCCTCTCGCGACGTCTTGGAACGCCCGGCAACATCCACCAAGGGCGCCTATCATTAAACTCAGTGAATTCAACTAACGACAGAGAAACGCTCTCGCAGCCCGACTGGCTAATAATTGCTGGCACAACGCCATCGCTGCGGAGTTGGGCAATGCAAGTACAGTTTATATGTACGCAGTACCTCTTACACTTCCTTCTAGACATTTCGAGTCGCGCAAGCTTGACACCGCATCGCATAGTTGTTATGAAATAATGCCTCAATCCACGCTACGTGGACTGCTAATCGAGTACTCATTGTGAAGTTCTAACAGTTGCACTGGACTGATACGACAGCGAATTGCGGAAGAAAGTTAGATAGTGACGCCTTCTTTCAAAATAAGCCTACTGCTGCCGGCCGTACAGATCGCCGAAACGTGTCACCTTGGCTGACCTTGTCCTAACGCTTTCACTCTGACGGCGACCGGTGCAAGACGGTCCATTATCATTTGCATTCTTGAAAGACCGCGCCGGTGCACCTCTGCATCGGGTATGACGGGTCCTCTATGCGCGCACGCGGAAAATTACACCCTCCCCGCTTCTGTAAAATAAAAAATAAAGTATACACAAAGTCCGTTCTTTATGCCATCTGTCGACTCCAGCTTCACTTTAAATGGCTCGACTTCTCCTCCAAGCGGACTAATATAGATCCTTTCTCCGGCGCTACCATTACCGCTAGGCAACGCAAAAGATGGGACAAAGAATAGAAGAAAAAACGTCCGATCGGAGGATCACAAAGCAAACATTTCATAGGGAAGAGGAAAGGGAGGGTGGAGAGGAAGGAAGAACATCGGAAACAACGGAACACGAATTTCAAAAAAAAAAGAAGAGAAAGAAAAAGGAAAATGAAAGCGAGCCTTCCCCCTCCTGCTATAAAAGGAAGAACCTGTCAAAAAACGCAGCGGACTTGGGCAGGCTCGCGACAGACGAAATCTCTGCTGGCAATGACATGACGTCAAAGCGCCACGTGACCAACATGGACCAATGAGGGCGCAAGGTCGAGGATGTCTGATCCTGTCTGTGCTGGCTTCCCGCTTCCTCCTTCTAACCTCTGCGTCGCTGCGAAGCGCGTGGAAGCGACGACAGATGGCTCCACCGAGCCCCGTTGCGGCTCTTGCTTCACACACGCTGGCTTTCACCTTGGAGACGGAAATAAAGCAGACCAACCCAAGGAGGAGGCGTCCGAGCGCGTCGCACGTGATCGTTACATGTATATTTTGAGGCACAAGAACCTGAGCATACTTCCAATGTTATAGTTACGTTCTGTTGAGCCTAACAGGCCTCAAACTTGCAGCGTCAGTACGCGGTAAATTACAGCTTGAAGATACGAAACGACAGCACCTGCACACGTGCAGTACGGCAACGCACGCCATTACGCCTATTTGACGAACCGAAACAAATCTCCCCCTTCCCCCTAACACTTCTTTCTTTCATGCCGACGTGTAGGGTTTCTTTTTACTGAACAAAAGCGCCCACATGCGGAGCTCACGTGTAATTTTTTTTATTATTATTATCGAAGACACGCAGCGATCAAGGGAAAATCGCCGTCCGTATCCGCATTTCACGAGCAGCGAAGTCAGCTGCATTGGTCAACAGGGCCGTGCATAATCGTAATGTGCTGCAACAATAACACAAGGTTTAAGGCCCAGCAAGTGGCAACAATAAGACAGCGAAGCAGCTCGCAATTTACAATGATAAATGTGTCACTAACCGCGGCTACCTACTGTGCAGAGCTCCGGTGCCAAGTTTGAACACGTAAGCAGCTGCTGCGGAGGCTCAGCTGTTTTATTTAACAGGCGGCGTCTTCGGCGACACATTTTGTTCTGAAAGCACGTGCCCGCATCTTTATTTATTATTATTATTTTTTGCTTTCATTGGGGACACAATCGGCACAACAAAGTGCGTATCGGACCAAGGCGTGACACGTTTAGCAATGTCCGGGAACTACGCGCTCTCAGCATGCCAAACACGAAAAAAAATATCTTGCTTGCAATCCATGCTTCATTTTATGTGCCTAAAAATAAGCGAAGTAATAACACAGAAACTAAGGAAATCGAAACGAACGGTGCAATAGGACGTAACGTACTACCTCCGGCCTTTATTTAGGTCGCTATTGCGGCGTTGGCGACTCGGGCTTCCTCCACGACGAGCTGCCGCGGGATCGCTAGGATCTGGAGGCTGTTCAGTGGACGAAGCACTCTGACGCTGTTCTTCATTAGTGGAACAAACATACAACCCACGCCCGTTCGCACAACGCTGCAGGCTCACAGCTACCACGCGACCACAACATACCTGCCCGGCTGTTTTGCTTCTTTTTTCACTCAGTTTCTACGCAAACATTCATCCCGCAGAAAAATATCGTGTCTTAGTAATAAATTATACTGCAAAATTAAGCTTTTGTACTCAATTATTAATTTAACCGTATTTATTTCACAAGTATTATGAATTTAGTAGGAGTATACATGTTTTGCGAAAAATAAATGTTTACGTTTGTGTGCTGCTTTTATGATGGCGGCTTGCAAAGGAAAATGTAGGCTGCTTCAAGATACAAAAGGTAACCCCTCTTGCGCCTGCCTTCGCGTTTGAGGAGGAACATGCCCTCAAGATTACGCTGCAGGAAATGATTTCGTAGCTCGCACCTACCCGTCACCCAGCGGTGGTTTCCGTGGCGGCTCGGCGCTTCCGCCAGCGCCTAGTCGCGTGCTGGACGTCTAAGCCTATTACTGGTTTGTGTGCCTGCCGCCGTTTCTTCTCTCCTCTTCGTCGCAAGCACCACGTATCGCGCCCGATGCGCGCTGACATTTTTGGCCAGCGACTGGGCAACGTCTCGCTGCGCTGCCACGGCTCGTCCCTCGTCGGCTGATGCCTTGCGTGAGTAACAAAATAAGATACGTAAGAGTTGCGCATATCTCCACACACAACCGACCCTGTCGTCGCACCAGCCATAGCACGCCTCTCTTCTGACACAGCTGTCCTTTCTAGCACCTCTTTACGAATCTCTCTACCTTTGGCAGTCTATGAGCTTAGTGGGCCTTAACAGTGTTCGAATGTGACTGCTCATAGCAGGGCCGTGTTACATGCGCGTGTCTCTGTGTGTCGCGCTTTCGTTGGCCCCGTTCGGGCGTTCCGAAACGGCTGCCGATATGCTCGTATTCCTTCGTTCGTCCTTCATGGCGGGTCGCCGTTTACGTAACCTCCCGTGGTTTTTTTGTCGTGCGTGCGCTCTCTCTCTCTCGTACACCGGCGCTCCACCACCACCACCACCACCAGAGACGATAGCGAGCTGTACCGATAGCGGACCCTGGATGGCCCCCTCTGCTCTCGCCCGAACGTCAGCCAGGTTAGGTCTGGGTGGCGGGCGCTATCAGTCGGGTCGATGCTTGTTTGCCCCGTCCATCGCGCGGCCTCTGTCGCCTCAACGTTTGTTCTTCGAAGCCTTCCCCCCTTCCCTCGGCCGCTGTCGCAGCATGCTTCAAATAAGGCGACAGCAGCGGCAGCTGTGTAGAGAGCCTCTCCAAAAGCAGCGTTCTTTCTAACCGCGTCCTCTAACCCTTCCTCGTCCTTTTCCCGTTCCATCTCGAGCACGCTCCACCGGGGGCATTGCCGGAGCGCGCCTTTGAAAGGGGGAAGGCCGCCGACCCGTCCTAAAATACGTGTTTTGCCAAGGGAGCCAGCCAACCGTTGTTGTCCGTGTGCGATGTGCCAGCTCTTGATCGGAAACCGAGAGAGGCAGACGGCGAGGGAAGTGGGGTCGATGTGGGCCCCCGCGATGTTGGTTGCTTCCGAGTGCGGTGGCCGCCGAGCCTTGGCTTTCAGTTCAGGAAGCACGCCAACAGCGGGGAAAAGACGCATTGTGATCGTGTCCGAAGTCGATCGCTAAGTAACATCGTTGCGTCATTCCTTTGACGAATCGAACGTCGAGGCGTACCTTGCAGTTGTCGCTCCGTTTATATTGTGGTGCGATTAGAATTTCGCAACCCGTATCCGTCTTCTCCCCCCCTCTTTGTAATCTGCACACTACTATAATCTCGCAACCACGTGCTGTTCATCGTTCGAGGCACTTGTATGAGCAACATTGACGTACGCCATCATTTTATGTCCACATTTCACCACTCATTACTTTTGTTTTTGTTTTGTAGGACTTCCGTATCTGCTTTCATCTCCACTGCAGCTTTGAATGAAAGAGGCATGCATGCGTTGCCGTAGCAAACTTTTTTTGTCAAGGTATAGTCGGGGCATGTTCATTGCAGTTGGAACAGTGTAAGCTTTCTTCCTTTCCTTCCTGGACTACTTTAGAAACAGCTCCGACTACCACTTAGTGCTGTCCTTTGATGTGGGTACATTCTTCTGTCACTGTGCTACAACGTGCATAAACACATGTGCTATCAGCCAGATTTTTAACATTGCTTGAGTGTCGAGCCTCTTGCTGTGTCAGTGCCTCGTAGCGGCGTGCTCGGAGATAGTATGCGCGCGAATAATCATTCTTCAGTCCAAGTATCATCTGCTATGCTCTTCCGTTTTTGTGCACACGGTACAAGTCCTGCCGTTGTCCTGCTCGCATGATATCATTAAAAATCTGACTGATGGTACTCACAGGAGCAAATGTTTAGAGATCATGGCATCAGCAATAAACATATCCTATGACACAGCCAGGGCGTACTAGACACACAGCCCTAAAGAAGGTATTCTGTCCGTGCTCTGCATTGGTCAAACATGTAGACATGAGCTGTACTACTTCACCGACCAGCCTAATGTCCATGCTGCAAAATTGATTTTTTTCATGATATCTTTGGTCTCTACACTTGCATGTTGGTAGCCCTGTGTATAGACCAGAATCTTTTACTCTCGAACCTGCGTTTAGAGCAAGCACTTAATCTCGACCCACGCCACCATCTGTCGGCACAGCCTGCGCAGTGGCTGTGGGTTTACGACGGCAAGGTTACGTGGTGGAGTGGTGGTATCCCTCTTGCTCATTTGCCAGTTCCCACAGCCCCTGTGAAAGATGGCTGCCATCTATAGGTGCTCCAAATTCTGGTCTATACACTGTGCAGAACTACACAACTTTTTTGAGGAATCACAGGTGCAAAGTGTTTACTGATGGGGTGCTTTGTCTTGTTTTCATTTGTTTGTAACCATGTGGTTCCTTGCATGTCCATTAATAATAGCTGAAACTCGTATAATAGGGCACACATTTGGATGATCCTGTTTAGGGGTCTCCAGTTTACCAAATGGGACAGAATTCTTGTGAGAGAGGAATGACACGGCATGCCTCTGTCGTTCTGTTATATGTGGGTTCTGTGTATTTAGTAAATTGAAGTTGATGTGCCAAGATCAGGCTGTGTCTCTACCATGTGAAGATTTAGCAACATGGTGTGTCGGAATTTGGACACAGTATTAATATATTACTATTGGGCTGCATTTCTGTTTTTCTTAATTTGGCGATCACAATAAATGTCGGCCCCTTCTGTGATGTGATAGCTGCAGGTCTTAGTTCAGTTCTCACTTTTGTATGCTTGACTCACGCGTGCTTTTTCTTTTTTGCACGTTCCATCTGGATGTTGGAAATTGGAGTAGCTGTATCTGTGCACTTGCACTACTTGGACACGAAACATTTTTTTTTTCAAAGATAAGTTGTTGCAGTGATGACCATTTCCGAGGAAGCTTGCATTCTAAGGCATGTCATTTCTGTAGTCCGCTTCAAGCATGCCTTAAAGGAGTACTTGCAAATATTTTCGATGTATGCACTTGCCGCACCATCGAGCGATCACACTTAGCAAGTGCAAAGGTTGGGAAACCCAACATGTTTTGATTTTTCTGCTAAAGTTGGGGGGGGGGGGGTCTCAAAGTACTGGACCAGGTGTCATTGGCATTATCACTATCATCATGACACAGAGATATATTTGCCCATGTGTAGCAGTGAGGCTGTTAATGATTGCATTGCTCCTAGAAATAAATTAGTAATAAACAAGAGCTCTGCGCATTCATGTCTGCTGCAGTCATGTGTGGCAGTTGCAGCTACTACAGGAACAGAGCTGGCTGCTCTATTGTGACGTCGTGACATATTTTTTTACTGGATACTGATGCCTAAACTGTTTTAGAAAGAAGTGTTCGAGTAAATTATTTGGAGGGCTTTGGCGCTTGCCAGTATCTTTTCCTTCTAAGGTTTAGAGCATCTGGACATAAAAAATGTCATGGTACTCCTCTTTAGTTCTCTGCATTTGGCAGCTGCATCATGCAACAGTTTGCATTCTATCTTCCTTAGAGAAGAACACCGTTTCACTATGCTTGTGCATGGCTACAGTATTATATGAGGAGGAGCTTTACATTTGCATATTGCCTGTTCGCAGCTTGATCAAGCACTTCTGATGTATAGTAAGTGTGGGATGTTGTGCATTGTTTTCAAGCTCTTGTGCTGTGCAAGTTCAAATGAGTCTTCAGGGTTATGAATACAGGAAGTTCGGTCATTTTTTCTTTCTGGATGTTCCGCCATGTATATCTCAATAGTTGCTATATATTAAAAAAAAAAAAAAAAAAAAAAGCTGTGGAAGTGCACTTTTGCGCATGCCAGTGTGGTCCTTACAAACTGGACAGGGCTTTTAGCAACAGTTTTAATTGTTTCGAGGCTCTTCCAGGCACAGCACTGTCTGAGGATTTGTGCAGTGCTGCATGACAAGTGGTTGTGCAAAAATTTCTGTGACTGTTCACAATAGTCTCCCTCCATTTTAATATTTGGCATTGCTCAAAGTCCATTTGCAGCTGCTCATCTTGAAATTGTCATCTCATGCTTAGGACTCGAGTAACTTGACCTAATGAGAACACATTCCCCCATATTCTCAGAGGATCCTCTACTTCAAGCTCTTCCTCCTCTCAAGTGAGTTGAGCACAGCACCAACTAAACAAGATTCTATGCTTCTCAAGAATTGCTGCGGAACATCAATCAATTTCTATGTCTACTTCCGTCAATAGGTGTCGCTTCCGTCCGCTTTGAGTTGAGATGGAGGAACATTCTGGAATATGGGGGTTGGCTCTCCATGCGGCAGTGTTTTAGAGATTTAACACGAGTGCTTTGTTGGGCTCATTTTCCATAAGCATTTAGTTTTGTCTTGGACTTTTTTATTGAGAAGCATCCTTGTCAGAGTCAACCCAACTTATGTTGTGTATCAACTATCAGCCAGTAATAGAAACCGCAGTTTTTGGAGTCATAGTAGATGAGTTCTGCCCGAGTTAAGTGCTTTGTGCCCCCAAGGAAAGTGTGCAGATCTGCGTAATGGACATGACATCAATGTGCCTGTTGAAAATCTGCTTTGCATCAAAGGCCGGACACCCCTTGCCCAATATTTGAGGTCGCACTATATCTTAGGTTCGCTTCAGTGTGGTCCCGCTCTGCTTGGGCAGCTCACAGAATGTCCTGTAGGCATGCACTGTGCACTTTCTGGCCTAGGTGCCTGCGCCTTTCTCGACAGACACATACATATATATGTATACGTACATAGACAAATGCATGGGATACACGCGTAGCAAGAGCAGCAACCGTTGGCTGCAGAACACGCGATTCATAACCGTTCTCTACGAAACCAAACATGTTTCATATTATGTAGATGCCAACTGGAGTTGGTCTGCTTATTATTTTTATTTCCATTTGCTTTTGGGACATAATAGGATCCTCGTTGTTGGGGCAGTGCTGTTGTTCAAGCCTAGTATCGTGCCTTACTTCAATTCGTTTATTTTGTTGCTGCGGCTGAGATGGGAGCCTTAGTTAATTGCAGTATTATGTAAGCAGTGTGGGGCCAATGCATGGTGAACAAATGTGAAGGGGAGCACCTGTTTACATTTACGACTGTTAAATATCTGATTTTTGCAACAAATGAAGTACCACGTGACATGATCTTCAGGCACAAGTGCTACTGATGCATGGAGAGTCGTGTTTCAGCTCATACTTCTGAGTCAATTGCTTGGACATTGGCTAAGTGCTTTTTTTTCTTTTTTTTCATGCTGGTGCCCCTTTCCCCTGTGCATGTAGTAAGCACTTTCCCGGGTTTCTTGCATACACTGCAGTCATGTTTGCATGGTTATTGTGGCAGGTATTTGCGGATGTAGATTGTCAGGCCTGTTGGCTTTGTCACATTTCGCGTTGCATGACGTTGGCAAGTGATCTGGAAAAGGCTGACGCCCTGACCTTGCCAACCTGTTCGCGCAGGCTTCCCCTATGTTAGAGGCCGAGCATCCTAGTTCCGCACCAAGGAGGTTGTGCACTACGGAGGACTTCCATGGACAGCCGTGGGATAAGGTGAGTGGAAAAGCACATCTCGTGCATCTGTGTGTGTCTGTGGGGCTCGCCCCTGCCTGCCACACTGTGGCCCCAAGGGCTGAGGCGTTGTGCTGCTGGGCTTGAGGGCTTGGGTTTGATCTCGGGTGGGATGACGGCATTTCCGTGGAGGCAGTATGCAAGAACACGCATATATTTGGATTTAGGTACACGTTAAAGAACCTCAGGTGGTCAAAAAAAATCCAGAGTACCCCACTATGGCGTGCCTTGTGATCAAATTATATTTTTGGTGCATACCCCCCCCCCCCTTCTTTTTTAACCGGTGTAGCCCCAGTGATTTACTTGGCTTGCTACGGTGAAAATAATTGGGGAAAGTAACCATTAATGCAAATGATGCAAGCTAAGTGCGCACAAGTTTTCCACATGCTTGTATGACGGGCACCATGTAAGGCTCGCTCGCATAGAAATGGCTTGAATTGTTGGAGTCCTGACATTTGGAATGGCAATTGGTAAACGGAAAAAAAATGTGTGGCACGCATACTCGCAACACCTTATTTCGTGGGCCTTCTGGCAACACTACTGTGTACTTTGTTTGGGTTTGTGTAACTGCATTCTGTGCTCGCTTGTGAAACTTCCTTGTGTTAAGACCTGCACTCGGGCTGCTATGCAGGCCTGTGCGGCTTGTCTAATGTTGTTTCACAGAAACATGCCATCTGCTAGAGCAATCAATTCACTTGTCATAGCAATGTGCAATAGATTAAAAGGCATTATGAGGTCAGTGACATGAAGGGCAACACACAGTTAGAATGACCAAGCAAAAGTGAACAAGACTGCAGTTAGGAAGGCACTTGTGCATACTAAAAGCATGTTATGGCATGCATGCCGATTGGAGTCTGAAAGATGACACTTGACTGCTCGCACAGAATTTAAATACAGATTTAACATTAACACAGATGCAGCATTGTTTTGCTACTTCCTATTAAAATGTGGATACACAAGACTCCGCTGAGTTAAATTAATGATAAACTGCCATTGATGTTGCAAAAATTGTGTACTGTAACATATTGAATGAACATGGTATATCTTTGTAAAGCTTGCATAGTGTGCGCTTTTATCTTCTGTAATTTCTAGTATTGGGGCTTCTGAACCTTGCTTTGCAAGAACAGTTGGCCGTTTCTAGATATAAAGGCTGCACTGGTGCCGGCTGTGTGATGCAAGACAGCATTGGCTGGAGAAATGTATTTGACACAATGGCCTGCCTGTGCTGTTGTAGTAAAACATTGAAACGAACATGTGCCCATCTTACTGCCACCTGCTGTTTGTAGGGGGAGCTTTTAATGGCACCTATCACTTTTATGTATTTTTTGCTCCTGTTTGCTCTGCAGACGTTGCAAAACGAATGGGATAGTTTGATTTTTGTGTGCTGGAAAGTCAAAACTGCCATATAAAAAGGTATATGAACGTGAACGTAAAAGGTATATGAAACGTGAACATATGAGTCCTAGACATATGGACATACTTTCATTGTCTGTAGTGCTGCATCACATATCTTTGTGCAGTGGTCCAAATGCTCTCCAAATTTATGCCTTTCGTGTTGCTGATTTGTTGCTATTGTGGTGAGCACATTTCTTATACAAAGATGGGAATCCATTGGCTGGTGGTCTGACTGCAAGTGGGCTGTAAGCTTGTCCGATTGCCGAGCTGTGTTTTGCGGATAGGCTTGGATGAGAAAGGAAACAGTGTTGGCAAGGTGCCATAGTAGCTGCTGCTGGGGGAAGTGGCCTTGCCATTTGAAATTCGGATAGGCTTATTTATTGCTTAGAGTGAACTTTTGGGAATACTTTTGACAAGTTCTCTTTAGCAACTGCTTGCCAGCACCTGCATTGTTTATCCTATTATTCTGTATGATGTGTTATTTTGACAGTGAGTTAAACATGGAGGTAAAAACTGGCTGGGATAGCTGCCAGGCTCTTGGCAAAGGAGAAGGCAGTTGAAGGAGAGAAGACGGTCTGCATTGGTGTTCACAAAGAGCCAAATACCCCTTTCACACTGACGCCTGCGAACTCCATTGAAACTCCCTGATGGAGATTTACGGCAGTGGAGTTGCGGCCATGCTACACGGCACAGTGTGAGCTTTCCACGGGTGCCGCATGGGACAGAAATGGCGCTGCTTCGCTTACTTGCAGATGAGTGATGAAGCGAACAAACAGACGAAATTGCGGAACGACATTTCCCCATGCAACATGGCGAAGCATTGGTGCAGAGGGTACAGGCGCTTGAAAACAAATTAAGAACTTCCATCACATGTAGTATAACCTAAGGCAAAAAAAGTAGTAATGCTAAAATTTGTAAGTGAGGCAGTTACGATTTTATTACCGTGGTCTTCTTTGCAGCCGTAGCTATGTGGGAACGAGAGTACTCCATCCAGCCGTAATGGTCATTGCCAAACACTCTTTGGCAATATCTCCATTTCACTTGCTCGGCGCAAGGGAGACCGTGTGACATGGCGCGCAACTCCTTTGACGTAAAGACGGAGTTAAATGAAGTTTGCGGGTGCCTGTGTGAGAGGGGTAAAAGACTGAACTTGGCAAGCTTCAAGAACTTTTACTGGACCACAATTATACACATGTGATCTTAAAAAAAAGAATGAAATTCATGAAATCACACGGGTGTGCCGGCCTGTGGCTTTTCGTGAATTCAAAGAGAAATGGAAGTTCAACCTTCATTTTCTCCTCAACTTACTAGTGCAAAAACAATGAAAGTTCATGGAGGATAATTTATCAATCTAAACTTATTCACTCGCAACTCAATAACTCATTGAGGTGGGACCAGACACTTTGGTCTCAGCCATAGGTCTGCTCTTTTCTGCTGATTTGGAGGGGAGGGTGGGGGGGAGACAGAAAGATAACTATGTCCAGGGTGCAGCGTTTGTGCAAGTTGTTGCTGTGTCTGACTGCCAGTGGAGGAGGGAGGGTCCTTCTTTCTCACTCCATTACCTCGGAAACACGCATCATTCACCTTTCCTGTTGACACCACGAGAAAGCAACCCCCCACGCTCGCGTCGCCAACCCAGCAGTGCCCCTTTTCGAACTCGTCCCCAAGGACAGAGTTGGTGTGACACCGACCACCCGGTCTTGTGAATCCGGCGACTCCATATATACTCCTGGGAAATTACTACGCGAAGGTCGCGGCTTACAAATGCAGCCTTGGGCGGGCAGATTGGCCACTCGCGAGTCTTTCTCGCCTGGCGGCACACGTGGTTTGCGTTCGACGCGCGCGCATCCGGGACTGTGACGAGCCGCTGTCTCGTGAACTGGGACGTTCGTGTCTCTCTCTCTCCCTCTCTCAAAAAAAAAAAAGTATGTGGCGTCGGCGTGCGAGACCCTCGTGCACCTGCTGCGCCGCCCAGTTCGTTTCGGGACAAGGTGCCTGCCACAGTCGTCCATTCTGCGATACGGCGGCGCCCATCGATCTTTGTGCGGGCAGGTGAGAAGTCGATGACCTTTTTTTTTTTCTTTTTTTGTCGTTGTGTGCTCGCGTTTCGGGCTGCGCCGACGTCCACCCGGCTGATAGCGCTGCAGCGTCGGGCGGACGCTCTCGCTCGTGGTAATCGCGCTGGGTGCTTCCTCGTTGTCCTTTGTCTCGGCGATTGCGACCGCGTTTGTCGGGTGTGCGAACGGGTGTCAGCAGACGCGCGAGCCTTGCGAGGGCGTTTGCGTGCTCGGCGTTGTCAACTCGGTGATCATCGATCTGATGTGGACGTTATCTCTCGGCGCCTTTTGTAGATGCAATGCGTCGTGTTTATTTATTTATTAGCTTTCTTTTTTTTTTTGCCTGTGTGTCGCGTTTCGTGCCTTGGCTCCGCTTTTCTGTCCCTCGCATCGCACTTCCGCGTTACGACGACTTGGAGGAGGGCTAGCCGCTTGCCGACGCCGGATGTCCCGATGACGTAGTCGGGGTGTCAAAGCTGGAATTCACAGCCCGGGCTTCGAAACGGGGCCGAGGTGTGCATTTTATTTAGGGATGCACCTGCCAGTCTTGAGTGAAGCCCAATGAGCCATCCTGTCAATGAATTATTTGTTCGTTCATTTATTGATTTCCTGAATTGCGTTCGCCGTTAGTTACCACGGCAGCGTTCAGCCATACGCAGTACGGACGGACTCTTCCGCTACGACTAAAGTTTCCGTAACAGGCCGTCGTTTTGGGAAAGAGCCCCCCGCATGCCCTTTCAGTGGCCCTAGCGCGGCGCCGGAGGCCGTGGTCGGTAGCCGTTGCCGTGTTAAAACTGGAGCAAGTTCAACCCGCGGCGAGTCGAGTGTTACCGAAGGAGAGCCGTGAAACGCGCGTCGACTTGCCTAATCTGGGCGGCGACCACTTTCGGTGACTGGCGTATTTTATTTATTCACTTCTTTCTATTTTTTTTTTTGTCCTCTCGACGGAAAATTTCCTCGCGGATCCCCGCGAACGAAAACGGGGTTACTACGCGCGTGTTACCACCCAATCCCGCCTTCCTCGATGCGCTCTTGCTTTCGGGTCTGGGATGACCTCACTTTCGCATCTGCTGGCCGGGCGGCGAAAGTGTCGCCCACCTTCTCTGGTTGCCTTCCATCTTCTGTTTCTTTCCTTCCCCGCCTCTATAATACCGGTCGAGTTTTTTCGGCGCTGTCTCGACACGGCCGAGCGAGCACATGCCCCGCAACGCTATTCTGGAACCACACGCGGGCTTCTGCCCTTTTTTTCTGCCGTAGAGAGAGAGAGAAAGCGAGGGTTGTTTTTGCTCGAAATGGGACGCCCGGGAAAGGGTGCGCACGCACGGCGCCGACGACGAGTGACTGTGCGCCGAATGCCGCCGCTCTTGAAGCAAGCGAGCGGCCGAAGGCGGGCCGGCGTTGCATTTCTTTCAAAAATAGGAGCGGTTCTCCTACATAATGGACGCGACCCCCGTAATCCTTTCTCGCTCGCTGCGCCCGGCCGGCCGTGTATAGTAGGTAGGTAGGCTTTCCCGCTGCCTTTGTGCGCGTGCGTGGGCAGTAGTAGCGGTGCGCTCTAAAGAAGTGAAAGCTCGTTCGGCATGAAATCCCGAGGGGAGCATTGGTTGCTTGCTTGCTCGGACGCTCGCGTTCGCTAGCTGCGGCAAGGACGCTGGCGTTGTGATGCCATCCGTGCTTCCTACCTTTTATTTGCTTCTTCTTTCCTCGTTTAGGGCCAACCTAGTGTGCGTTCTTCTGCTTGTGCCTGGTTAGTGGCGCCGTTCATTTTTGCGAGCTTGACGTTTCGTTGTGCTACGTGCGTGAACGCATTCGCATCCGCCGCGGCAGCAGTGTGTAGTGCCGCGTCTTGCGAGGAGTCATTGGCCGGACGGCGGCTGCGGGTGTGTTAAGCCGCCGTGCAGCTGCCGCCGCCTTGGAATAATTATTCAGACTACCTCGTCAACAATGAGGTCTGTTTTACACCACAGTCGCACGGTACTGTTCTATAGCGATTGAACGCCGATCGGTTGAACCAGCGGGCGTAGACCGGCCGGCGTCACGCAATGCGTGACGGTTCTCCGCGAAAGTGAGCGGTCCAAGAAAAGTCGCGCCGCACCGATTTCTGGGCGGAGGTAGGTGACTTTCTTTGACTCTCACGACGGCAGTGTTCCCGTTTGGGCCGGTGCGTCCTGTCAGGCGGACGACTCCGTGAAGACATCCTTGCCTACGGCGTCCGCGTGTTGTTCTCGTGGCGCGATCAAGAGCCTTCGCTGTCGTTTCGCGGAAAGGGACAGCGCAGGCGGACGCTGGGTAACGTTACGCTGGCGCGGCGAGAGTAGAGGAAGCGAGGGGCCTAGGCGGATTCACCGTGTCGCTAGCTGGTTCTTTTGTTTCGCACGGCCGAGCTTACGATGGAGTGTCGTCTCCCCTCGCTGCTTGCGTTTCTTTTTTGCGGTTGGGCGAGGAGGGTGACGTGAATGAACCCTGCGTGACCCCGTCCCCACTTGTTTTTGGGACGACATCGTCGGTTGCGTCGCTTGTTTGTTTGTCGTTGCCGCGCGTACGGCGCCGCTTCCGCTCTCTTCGATTCCGTTGCGGGCCGCGAGTCTGCGCGCGCACCGCTTGGTGCGATACCTTCTTCCTCCCATCGGATCGCTCTCCGCCCGGGGCACATCTTTCTCATTCTTTCTTGTTGGCTGGCTGGTGGCAACTCGCGGGGTGAGGTTGTAAGGAGCGTCGGGGTCTTGCCGCAATTACGTCAGAGGTCGCCCGTGGAGGTCAAGTTACAGGAGCGTAGGGAAGGGGGACATAGTAAAACGGGAGGGACTTGCATGGATAGCTTAAAATAAACAAAACTGAAACATACATTCACATAAAGAAAACGGCAGTACCACTGGGTTAGCGGTGATGTGGGAACCCCCCGCTTCTACGAAGTGCGAGAGCAAAGAATACAAACTATGGGTGGGGCGAAAGCACCGCATCCCACCGTGAGGTTGCGATGCGTGAAAGGCTTTTTTGTGTGTCGCCTCCTTTCCGGCTCGCACCTCTGTGGGGCGCTTTTCACTTCCTTCTTTGCCTCTTCCTTCCTCGGGCCGTGAGGTGCAAGTGCGAGAGGGTTCCCTGCAGTGATTGTCGGTCGGTCGCTTGCCTTTGAAGGGGAGCCCCGCACGCGCCGATGGAGGGGGGCAGGAGAGCGGAGCTGGTAACAGTGTTATGTACTGCTACTACTAACTGCACTGTCGTTGCAGTCTCCTGTTGCTGGCGCCTTGCTAACACTACCCGGCGCCTCGAGAACTAGCTCTACTAGAGGGGGGCTTCTGCAAGGGGGGGGGGGCAGCCCTGCCGAACTACGACAGTTCGCGCGAACGCGCGAAGTGGGAAGCGCGCGGCGACGGGCCCGAGTCCCTGACCTTAGCGGAACAATGAGAAGGGAGAGGGAGGCATCCTTGGAGCTGCTGCTGCCGCGGCGGCGGCACGCCGCGCCGAGCGCGCGCTCAACCGCCGGCCTCCCCCTCGAGGCCTCGGCGTGGACCTGGCCTCCGTTGCTCGCGTTCGTTGACTCGCCGCCGGAGGGAGGAGAGGAGCGCGCGTTGCGCTGGCTGCCGCCGCCGCTCGCTCTCGTCGGCCTTCTTCTCCCCCCCCACCCCACTGCCGCCTTCTCGCTCCCCTCGAAGCACGCACGGGCTAGGCTGTGCTGCACAGTCGTGGTTCGTCGGTAGAGCAGCGGCGCCATGTCGCCGGAGTCTACGCACGCTGCCCGCGCCCGGCCATCATGAGCAAAGTGAAGACGCTGCCTGCGGGACACTTGTACGCAGCACAGCCGGCACCCCACCACCAGCACCTTGCCCTGTAAGCATCCCACCCACTGCGCCCGCCGTGCCGCCGACGCAGTGTCTGTCGCCCGAGCGGCTTCCGATGTTGGATACACCGCCGCTTCTGTGGAGAGAATGTGCTCTAAGAGCCCTGTGCCTGGGCCGACGAGCCTCGTTCGGCGGGATGGTTGTTTATAGAGAGTTTCACATCGCTGGTCTTGCTCTGGAGGGTCGAGCCGCCTTACTTTCGAAGGATAACGTGCTCGAGTCTGCCTGCAAGGCGACGTCAGCTGCTCGGAAATGCTCGCGGGTCTGTAAGTACGGCCTGTTGGCACAGCACGGCGCCCGTCACAAGGTAGGCCATCTCATCCGAACCCCCTTCTCATTTCTCTCTTGTCAGCGCTCTCTCCGTCCCGTTGCTGGAACCCCGCTCCGAAAGAAAAAGTAAGAATGACGTGCTTGCACGAAACAGCGATCCCTCGTCTGGCATTGCCCATCGTCCGACGCCGGCTGAGGGCGGCCCTGTCCGAGCGCGGCTTGCTGTCTTTTATTTCTCTTTTCCGCTGCCGATTCACCTACTTCCCGGCCCGTCGCTGCTGCTTCTTTCTTGTTGCCAGCGCTGCTCGCGGGGCCGGCCGCCATCTTTCACCGTTACGGGCCGCGCCGCTAGAGCGTACGTAGTACTGCGCTCGCAGCTTCCACGGGCCGAAATTGGGTCGCGCGAACACTGGCCGTGGTTGAAAGGGGGGGGGGGGGGGGGGGACGATGCTGCCGCCGCTGTGCCTTGCCAAGCAAGCGTGCGGACCTGCTCTCCTAACTCCTTCGCCCGAGGGGTGAACCTCTAAACGTCTCGCCGCCGCTTCTCACGGGGGAGGGGGGGAGCAGGCTGGGATCCAAGAAGGCATTGCTCGCTCCGCCGCAGCATCCAGCCGCGATGTCGTTTCTTCTCCGGCGCTTTGCTCGCTTCCTCCTCGTACACCGCGTTGGCTGCCCGCCCTGCCGCTGTCCGGAAAAGACCTTCGACGTCAGGGACGGCGCTGCTCGTGTCTTGGCGGCGTGGCCTGCCACTCTTCTCGTGTTGCGGCGGGGGACTCGCTTTGCTTTCTGTTGGCCGTGTCCGTTCGCTAGTCTGGCCGTCACGCCGCGCGACTGACGCATTGGAAGCGGGACGGGGGCCCCTGCTCCCCTCCGCCGTGGTAGTGCGTATGTCTACACCAGCACTGGCTTGGTATACTACAAGCGTCTCATTATCGCGATTGCCGGTCTCGTTCGTTCTGAGGTCCCAGGTTAACCAAGGGGTTAGGAAGCAGCCAAACGGAACCAACACGCCGTGCTCGAAAGAAAGCTAGTTACAGCCCGGACCGAGACGTAAAGAAGTAAAAACTGCGGTACGCTGCCGGGCAGGAAGGAGAGATAAAGAAAGAAAACGCTGCGTCAGTCCGTGCGCCGCTCGAGGGCAGTATGCGAGCGTACAAAAAGAGCTCCCCCCTCTCTCTACGGGTGGTTGTGTGGGGGAGAAGGGGGAATTCCGGACTATCGATTTTTCTTCCCGAGCAGGTGCTCTGTGGGGGCTCGCGGGCCTGGCGCGAGTGGTTTTTCTGTCATTTCTTTTCTCTCTCTCACTCTCGTGCGCGACGCTTTCGCAAGCTCGCCTGGCAGCGCTCGCTGCTGCTGTCGTCGTCGTACGTGCCTCCTCCTTTTACCGGTTCTTTCTCTCTTTTTTGTTTATCTTTTCGTTGTGCCGCGCCACTTCGTGTATCCTTTTTCATTTGCTTCTTTTTTTTTTTTTTTGTTCCTCCCTCGATCGTGTCTGCGTGCCGTTCGTCCGGTTTAGCTTTTTCGTTTTATTCTGTCGGCGTTGGCCTCCTCTCTTGGAGGGACGCTCGGCTGTCGGTGGTGGGTTGTCTTACCTGCCACGCAACTTGCCCCGTGTGGGAAGTACTGTTAATAATCATAACGCTTGATGCGTGCGCGCCTTTTTGGCGAAGGGAACCGGGTGCACGCCCAGCGCTGCTTGTAGGGCCCGCTCTCTCTGCACCCGTCGCGTCATTCCATCCGAGGAAGGTGTAACCTTGACGGCGGCGCGGCCGAGTGACGCAGGATTCCGTATTGGTTTGGTTGTCACGAAGCAGGCTGAGCTAGGAATTTCGCTTCACGCTGTTTTCACTTAGTCTTCTCTAGCGGTGCTTTCAAACCTTGAGCTGCAACCGCTGTCGGGGCTTCTAGAAAGGTGAAGTTCATCGCAGCGTTTCCTCTTCCATCAATGACCGCCCTGTTATCTTGATAGCATACGATATTGTGTCAGTCAACTCTGCCTTATGACTTTAGGGATAAGTTAACCACGTTGGTACCGAACGTGCTAGTAGGCTCCTAAATTCGTCGCTTGTTAGTGTCGATTACCAGGATGAGTCTAACAATATTTGTAGCGGAGGCCTCGATGGTGTTTTTTTCGACTTATCGCTTCGTCGTAAAGGTTGGTCACGTGTTGTGGCGGAATGTGCGTGCGTGTGTGTGTATGCTTCCCTGGTTGTCGCGGCTTCTGTTTGCGCCGTGCGTGTACTTGTAAATCGATTTAGTCGCCGCTGTGAATGTGTTTCTTCGTCCGGGTGCGGGCGATTTCTTCCAACGTTTATCCCCTTTGCGGATCGCCATGTGGGGATCTCTTCTTCCTGCTGAGCCGTGTGCGAGCGAGGGCACGTGAAAAATGACCCTTCGCTTCCTGTTGTGCCCTGCGCATGCTGTGCAATGATTGAGCGCTCTCGGTGCCGGCACGCGCGTCGCTTCTTTTTTTTTTTTTTTTTCTTGTGGTTGCTTTTCAATTTTTTTTTTTAATTTTTGGCGCGCGTACGTGCGTGCGCAGTTAATGGTATACGTGGTAGTGGTCCGTGCAAGGATAAGATATCCCCCTTCGGAACGGCCCGCTGTTGCCATCGGTGGTACCTCGACCCTAACACGGTACTTTATTAAGTGACCGGTTCATTACGGGACTGTGGCACAGTCGTAGTAGCCACGTCGCCTGAGCTTCACCGGCTCGTGACTGTGTTCATCTCGCGAAGAACAAAAAAAAAAAAAAAACTCGCAAAGAAAACGTACTAGTTCTAGTGCTTCAGCAGTCCCGCTATCTTGGGCAAAGCGGTCTTTTGGCATGTCTGGCGCAGTACTTTTTTTCTCTTATCGCCCAAATTAAAACGGGGCCGTGGCCTTTATCGTTGAGGTCCTGAAGGGTGTTATCTGTGTCCGCTTGCCCAGCGGGAAAGTGCGAGAAGCAACAAGATAGCGAATTGGCGTTCGCTTATGTGTGCGATAAGCGCTAGTACGGTGTACTTTGCGCACGAGGTGCGGCAGGCCACTCATTTCTGTTCTGTTTATCGGGCCCTAGAATCGCTGCTATCGCAGAACGTGACCTCATGCACGCGAAGGCATCCGTTTTTTTCTTTTTATTCCTTACGTGGTCATCTTTCTTTACCTTTATCCCTTTAGGTCGGTCATACGATGCGGCACAATGAACGTAGTGGGGCTTACGTGTCATTTTCCTGTCTGTAGGTCAGCCGCTTCGCAAGGGCAAATAACGCCGGTTTCGCTCGTCAATTCTGGACTATCGCCACACTACACAGTAGCCCCGCGGTGCGCGATAGAGCGAGGTCGGACTGATAGCCTTTTGTTCCCTGGTTCCTTTTGTCTTGGCGTGGAGCCGACGCAGCTGGACTCGTTCGTGTCGCGTCTGTTTTGGACCTCGTGTGTGTGTGTGTGTGTGTGTGTGTGTGTGTGTGTGTGTGTGTGTGTGTGTGTTCGTTGCTTGCTTTGCGCATTTTGTTCGTTTAGGTCGGTCACGGTAGTCGTCTGCAACCTTTTTTCCCCCTCTCGGTCGTAGTCGGGTGTGCATGTTGTGTATGTGGCCGATTTCGCGAGGTCCCAGAGTCCTCGTCGATAGGGCTTATGTGTCTGTACTTGCGTGCGATCTTATCTCGCGGACTCACGTCGGACGAGCAAAGCTTCACTCGATAACGGCGTGTCCCTCCTGGCTGTTGCCACGCGCTGTGCGGAAACGCTCCCCGTTAACTTTCGGCGAGATAACGCTTTATCTGATTTGCCTTTCAAACGGGCTCTCGCCCGTTCGTCCGCCCTCGAGCGTCGCTGTTCAGACAGGTGTGTGGTGCGCGGAGCTGCTGTTTTAGGCAGACAGCTGAACCGACTTGAGCGACATTTGTCGCGTTCAGACTGAGTCGGCATTGTAGTTATTGGTAGTCCCGCATATTTGTGCTCTCGATGTTTATGCTCCGGAACCGAAAGGTCGGGTTCGCGACATTCTAGCAACGCGACCAAAACGCCAGCCGATCTGTTGTTGCTCAGATGCATGCTGCGCGAGCTTCAAAAACAAAATTTGCCCATGCATTACACGTCGCATCCATCTGTGACCTCAGTTGCTTGCGTTTCGGGAATGTGGTTTAGCTTGAAACCGTGCTTAACACGCTGAATTTGCGTTGAAATGCATCGGAAGACTTGCGTGCGCTTTGCTGTCACACGCTTGTGACTTTCGTTACGCTTTCCAAATTTTGAGGGGGGGGGGCAGTTTTCAGAATGTTTGATTACCTAAATTTCTTACAGTGGGTCAGTACAGATTGACTGTTTTTTTCTTGTAACACATTTCATGGAAATCTGGTTAGTTTTCTCTAAGACCATTTCAAGTGCTTAATTCTTTTTTTGTTAAATAGAAATTCTGCAGCCCATATGACCTAAGCAGGAGTGACAATAAACAAAGCACGATACAGCAGTAACCAACAATAGCGAAAGTAATAAATAACCGAAGACAAAATGTCAAATTGCCAAAAGCGCAAAAAATCAACAGTGAAATATTACATGTGATTGATATTACCTTGCAAGTGGACAGACAGAAATAGTGTACGCATTATTATGCGAAGTCAGGTACAAAAAGAGATAATTATACAGTGAAACGAAAAGGAAACTGGATGGAAATTAATTTAAGTAGGATACATTCAACGGTCCAATAGATAACGGGGGGGGGGGCGGGGTCAGGTGACATATCGTTCTAGTCACTGTATGTAGAAAGAATAATTTATACACCTTTGTTGTTCTTGCAAAATGCGGGTGTACGTGTGACGAGTGCGGTGGGACGTAAACAGAGATACAGAACGTAAGTACGCTGTAGGGTCGACCTTCGGATTAAACAATAAAAAACAACACAAACGCCGGGATGGGAACGAAGTAAACCAGGTTAGATTACATAACTGAAGAAACTGAAGACTGGCGACCGTGTGCAGAGAAGGTAAATCGCGCAGCGATTCTTCGAAATTGTCTCAAGCGCGTTAATGTTAGCATTTGTATACGGGCCTTGTATAATGCGAGCGTGCTCCAAGTTTAGGCCCGATCGAATAATCCCGAACCGGATGCTTGCACGACGTTTGCGAAACGGGTTTTCAAAGCTGAACGTTCCTCTCGAGACGACGATGACTGCAGTTTCCACGTTGACGCAAGCGCAACTGAAAAAAAAAAAAATGCATGAAAGGCCGCGGAATGGTAATATTTGCTCTCCCGTTTTGCACTGTGCACTGAGAGTGCATGAAAAATCAATTTACCCCGCATTAAATTCTCGTTTAAGCGCCCTGTGTCGTCACCTCTCAGTGCGCGTCTTCGCTGCCACTCGTAGTAATGGAACATTCGATCCTTCAGTTTGCTTTCACCTTCGCGCGGGCTGTTCGTTCGACGATATCGATCCTCTGGTTTATCGGTGTTACAGTGTATCCGTTGGGAGAGAGTTGTGTGTCACCTTCGCAACTTCGGGAATCGGGCGATTTTTTGTTTCCCTCCGCCGCATTTGGTGCACACAGAATGGACATGCAGGCACCGACGCGCCTGCCCTGGCGTATTGTAGAGCTTTGAGATGTCGCGGGTGCGACACCCTGCTGCTGCTGCTGCAGCAGCCGCCGCATGTTCTCTTTATTCCCCCTTTTTTTTTTTTTGGACCGTTTTCGTCATGCCTTTTCTCGCGAATGAAACGATTAAACACGCTGTAATGCCTTCCTAACTTTCAGCTACTGTTGCTCTTTGTAGTTGCTGTTGGCTTTCCTTGGTGTAGAAGAAGGCACACATAGGAAGTAAAGCCCCTTTGTTATCTCCCTCGGTTATTTTATCAGTCAGTGAAGTAATCCAGAGGACAGCGTTATGCCCCCCTCCCTTCCCCCCCCGTAGCCGAGATGCAGCTTCCGAGACTGTCAGATAAATTGGATCTGCGCGATCTCTCTTGGGTGCGTGCAATAAAGTCTGGCGGCGCTCTCCTGATAATTTTCTGTTATCTGGACATTGGCGTTACTTCGGCCTCTTTGCTGACGTTAGCCTTTGCTGCCGCGATAACGCCGCCCCATTGCGTCTGGACAAAATAATGGTATCTGAAAACTTCGCGTGACGCTTCAATCATGTCCGCTTGTCAGCACGGCGATTAAGAACACCCGCATCTGTTACCGGCAAAGCGCGCATTGTTCTAGTCTTCGCGGTGGTTACTACGTCGCTTCTGCATGTCGACTTTAGTCCGCCGACTGGCCCCGGGCAGTCGGGTCCTACTGGTAACAACCCACGATGTGGATACATCGTCGCGATAACGTTATTACTAATGGCCGAGCCTAGCATAAATTTCGAAGGTCGGTTGGAGGAAGCGAGTCGAGATTCAGTGATCGGACCACGTTAGGGCCACGTGTGAAAACGATAGTTCATTGAAATACGGCCGTCACCGCATTGTTACCGTATATCGCGGCTAGCAGCCAATCATCGCTATTACTGTTATGCGCATGCGCCGAAGCCCTGGGTAAAAGCGAGTGCAGGAACCTTGACACGCGCTAGTAACTACTTAACTACCTCGCTTCCACTGTTTGGCACGCGCGCAGCAGTATTATATATAATCGGTGGTGAGGCGTATAACATTGCTGGGGCCCGGGGGAACCCGATCGGAGCGGCCGATGCATTGTGATGGTGTTTGTTGCTCGACGGCTTTTTTTCTTTTTTTTTTTTTTCTCGTGGCGCTTAGCGCACACTTTGGCGCCCGCACTTGTTGCCAGCGCTCTTTGCCGGTTCGCTCAACACTACACCTGTACCGTTAATTCAAGTTGCGAACTATGGAGCTCGCGTGGAGGAACACGTTAGTTTCGATGACGTGGAAGCGAATACAAAATGCGATAACGCAGCGCCAGTTCACCGCGTTCTCATCGCAAGTCCTTGCCTGCCTAGCCTTTCACATTTCGTGTTGTGGTATGGTTACCCGCAACAACAGACCGTAACGGTATGCGAACAAGGTCTTTGTAAATTGTCACGTTTTGTGTAATCGGCTAAATGAGCTTTGCTGCTTGCTAGTTTCCGGCCCTGTGTTGGCAGCGGCCTGTGCCGCGTTTTCGCCGTCTGCTCCGAAGGCCTGCCATGTTTATTCATCGACTGGGATCCGCGTTCGGCGCGACGTCGTTATGATAAGCGTGTCGTTATATAAGTGGTCGCGGCGCGGACAGCTTGCGTGTTTCGCTGGTCTTAACGGCACTTCTTGGGTGTTGGGGGGGGGGGGGGGGAGCACGTTCTTGGCAGTTACGCTGGCGTCGTGATCTTTGTTTTGCACACCGCTCGGTGGAATTGATTTAGCGTTTTTTTCTTTCTTTTTTTACAGCTATGTCTCGCTTTTAAGAGACGAAAGTTAATCTTTCTTTTCGCCGAGCCTCCCCGTACTGTTTTTATTATCACTTAAAAAAAAAGAAGCAATAAGACAAGGACACTAAATAGAATCACTTCATCAGTGTTATAAATTAAATTACCTTACCATTTACCGCTTGAAGATGGTTGGTGACCCAGAAAAGACGCAAGCACGAAGAACTGGCAAGCCGTGACGTCATTGATTTCCACTGTCAGTGAGAGCTTTTGTATTTGTAGTCGGTAAAGATAATCTGCATTGTGTTCTGAAGGCGTCAGAGGCTGAACTTGACACTTGTACCCAGGCACAATGACCCGAGTACAAGAGGATCCTGTTGAAACCCGTGACGTCACACTGACTCAGGCGTTTCGGTGCAATCAATTACCGGAAGTTTGTTCTTTGTTTTAATGCGTAAGCACACTTTTCCGAGTGCCCCAGCAACATCTGTCCGCCCCGTGACTCCCTATATCTGCAAAATAATATGCACAATTGGTCAGGTTAACACCTGTAACCGTTACAATAGTGTGATAGTAGATGATTGGTATAGTGTTAGAAAATGCCAAGGAAATTCTGACGATTGTCTAGTAATGTGTAAGCATTCTTTGGCTTGGCTTGGTGTGTGTCACGAGAAAATAATGTTGTAATAACTATTCTTAGCTTGTTACACTATCACAGTGGTATGATTACGTTTGTTAAGTTTTCCTTTTCTGTTCCCCCTTTTTTTTTTTTTGTGGCGACCTTGACACGGTGAAGTAACCAGGCTTTTTTTGACCTTGTTTCTTGCATCTTGGCTAGTGCTGCTAACCCCTGTCCTAACATTGGGCACCCTTTAATGCGCAAGCATTGTTTGGAGAGTACCCAGCAAAATCTGGCGGTCCTGTGACGCCTTATATCTGCAAAATAAATACATAATTGATCAAGTTAACACATGTAATAGTTATAATAATGTGTAATAGTAGATAATTGGTGGCGTTACAAAAAAAAATTGATGTCACCGTCGCTGCATCAAGGTCGTAACAAAAAAGGAGAAAAAAAGAGCTGTGGTATGGCAAAAAAACATTGGCAGGAGTCAATCATGACTTGGCCTTCGTCAGAGGCATTCAAAACTGTTTGCTATGATTCGATAACTTGGCAAACCCACAGTCTTCGCGACATTAAGCATGTCTGTGCTTCACAATCCACATCTCCTGGAAATTATTGAAAGGATTCAACATCCATACAACTCAGAAGATTGGGTAAAGGGGGAGGACATGCATGCTCTGTATAGGGCAGATCTGCTCAGCAGTGATCCAGTAGCTTGTGCTGTGTACTTCGATAAGTTTCGGGTCATCGTGTCAATCTTGAGCAACCCTGGGATGTCACCATTTGGATACAGTTACATTGTGAACTACTTCAAGAGAATAGACTTCAAACAATGAGGCCGCATTCGCACTCGCATTCTGCTCTGGCTTGAACCAGAAGAGCTCGGGAATGATATGCCACGTTCAGTAGAGTTAATGGACTCGCTGACTTCATTGGACACAACATTGCTTGAGAGACCTTGATGTCAGATTCATTGCCACACCTTCATTTGCTGCAAGCCGGATAAGACCGAACAAGTGTTATTTCAGCGCTCGCTTCTGGCCGCAGCAGGAGACGAGAATCCTCACTCCTGCTTGCCAGCAGAGAAACTTGTGAATGCCTTCAACCCTTGGATTGCATCCGTGCTTCGTTCCAGAATGGAGTTGCAGCTTATGGTCGATGCTCATTCGTGTGGTACCTATGTTGCAGCCTACATTAACAAGTCCAACTGAGGCTTCTCAAACCTGCACAAGGCCTTGAAAAAAATCCGAGAAAGAGCCAAACTTGAGCGTGAACAAACTTTAGGCTGTGTTAGGCATTTGTGTACTGAATGGTGTAGAGATGAGCTGCCAGGAAGCTGCACGGGTTCTGTTTTATCAACACATGTCATTGTGCAGTTGGGAAGTTTTCATTCCTACAATGCTTCCTGAAGAACGGGTGAGGGTTCGCAAGACCGCCCGGCAACTGGAGGACGGGAGTGACATGTCCACTAACGTGCGGAAATTGAAATTGATTGACAAGTATGAAGACTGCCCTTCAGAACTGGACCAGCTGTGCTTGGCAGACTTTGCTCCAAATTACACAAATCAAGGCATTATTAACATGTACTGTCACAGAGAACAGTCTCAAACAACCGCTGAGAGAACGTGGACAACTGCCAGCGAGAAATTGTTCTGCTAATCTACCCTTTCAAGAAAGAAGCCGACATTCTGAGGGATTACAGGATCATATTTGAAGAGAAAACCAATGAACTAACTCAACAAAAGTCTTACTTTGAGGGAAATTTGCTGGGACATCCTTCAGGAGAGGGACCTCCTTAACGTTCAAGAAACAAAGGAAGTTCCAATCCAGATTTGCCAGCGAGGGAATGTGGACTTGGTACAAATATCTAATAGTGGAGTGGGACTTCGCAGGTGTTGTACTGTTAAAACAAGGGATGAAATCATGTCAGCAGCTGACTGTCACGCCGCCATGCGACTCGCAAATAAGGAACAGGCTGTGTAAATAAATGGAAGTAAAAACATTAGAAATAAAAATAAAGTACTTCATAGATCACTACTTCCCAATCTAGCTCTCATCCAGATTTTCTTTACTGATGCAGCAGGTTGTGGCTAAACATTTACCATTCACTTACTGATAGAGACAACCGGCTATACACAATGCCTAGTAGTCCTCACAATGCATATGTAGTCGAAGCTGCAACGGGAAAGGCAGCTACAACAGTTGGCGGTGTAACTATTCCCTCTGCTCTCAAGATTTGCTCCATGTGCTCTGAAGATTCTGCCTTGAGTTCAAGTAATGTTAATACTTATCGCCACACCTTTGTGAATGGTAAGTGCTTTGTCGTGAATGAGAATTTTTATAGGATCGGAACTACTCTTGATGGTTGACAGTAACCTTCGGCACATTCGAAGAGACTTGTGCATGGCCTTTACAGGTACCTGTAATCTTAGGCAGCTTCCACTAGTCCAGTCTACAGAAGTGTACAGACTTGGGTGAAGACAATTGGTTAGTGATCTTCAAACCATGCATCCCTGGAAGACACTTGCTTACCATCCTTTGGTCAAAGTTTTCAAGACAAAAGGACGCGTAATTCTCAACCATTCTTGCCAAACTTGGAGATAGTGAGGCTCTTGCTCCAGAAGAAGTAAAGATGATTGAATCGCGTTTCACGACACGCCAAGAAGCTGCTGAAAAGTGCCCCAATGGCACTGAGATCTTCTATAGCAATGCTGCAGTCAAAATATTCAATGCTTCAGCCTTGTAAGAGTGCAAAGATTCGATTGTGATTTTGAGTGCCACAGATCAAGTAAGCAGACCAAAGACTCAAAGGATGTGAATGGTAAAGTTAACAAGATGGAGGTTTGCGATTTGGCAGGCCTTCCAAGCAAGATTGCTCTCAAAAGTTGGAGCTCCTTATATGCTCACAACTAACATTGATGTGATGTATGGTTTGGCCTGTGGTTGTGTTGCAACCTTGCAGTAAATTGACATTGATAGGGACAAGGACCTTGATGAGATTCAACGGTTGTGGTTCAGATTCCCAGGAACTTCAACTGGTTCTATAACCAGAGCGAAGTATCATCTCCCCCTGCCTCATGTGGACGCTTCCTGGGTTCCTGGTAGCAAGTAGGGCAATCACCTTTGGCCTACTCCAATTGTGGCTTGTCTTTGAAACAGAAGCACTTCCCTTTTGTTCAGGCTAATGCCATTAGCATTCACAAGAAGCAACTTGCAAGGAAGTCGTATATGACCATGAGAAGGCTCACCCTCTTAAACTTGTCTACGTTGCTCGTTCAAGAGCAACCAGCTTGGAAGGACTTCATCACAAATTCCAAGTATGTCTTCACATTTCATCACACAAAGGAAGCAATGACAGAATTTTCGTTTCTGAAGTGCAATGCTTGGACAAAGTGAAACTTCAGGCCATGTACAGTGAGGCCAAAGCAAAAGGTGGGATGTCACTGCTCTCCTTCAACAACCAATCCCTTAATTAATGCTCATGCTACAGACATTGAACAGGATCATTTCTCAACCAAGCCTTGGCTCTTTTGGAAATGTGAGTTGATGAAGCACTTCCAATCCAAAGATTTCAAAGAATTACCCACAACAGACCTGTCATCCACCTTATCATGAGCCCAGTGCAGCTCGAAGTTTGAAGAGGATACTACTGCTCGTTCTCGCATAGGATATGCCTGTGTGAGCCACATTACATTCACGGGAGTGAAGGTTTCTTTGGCCGCAGTTTACATCACAGTCGGTTCAAGTCAAACGGACATTAAGAGGTTTACATATCCTTAGTTCCCTACAGTCCAGTAGTTTTGTTTCGCATTGCAACCCTGTTCAAGAACGAACTATTCCAATGATTATGGCGGGCGATTTCAACATACACATTTCTAGGCCTGTAAATAGCTGGTTCTTGGAATAGAAGAGGTCTTCAAGCTTCGCCATGCGACCGACAGACATTCCAACTTCCATACAGGTTGGTGTGATCGATCAAGTCTATATGAGACGCCTTGATGCTCGGGATTCTGAAGTACATTTCATACTGCAGTATCCACCGACCCGTACTCTGTACGCTCGAACTAGCGCAGAAGAGAAAGAAGGATGACGGAGATGAACAAGCAGCTACAGCAACGCATCAACGAGACATTCAAAGCGAAGAAGCAGGTTCCCAGCCTCTAGAGAATAAATGTAGGTTGTCTGATTCCGAAGAAAACATTGCACAAAATGCAGAAAAATAATATTGCAATCTCGGGGATTGTATGGGATCTAGTTGTGCTTCGAACGCTACGATATGGTCGAAGCAGTATAGACATCAGCAACAAAAACGCAACAAAAATTCTGAGAATGGTCTACTAATGCGCAAGCATTCTTTCGATCCTTAAATGCGGTGGGTAAACATGCACTAGCTAAATAAGCGAGCGAAAGCGTAGTAGAAGCCGAGCCAAAAAATGCTTGCGCATTAGTAGGCAGTCCTCAGAATTTCTGGTAGCATTTTTTTCTCTTCCATTAGTCATGTTAGAGCGGAATTCACGCAAATAGAAAATCGAAAGAATTCGTTGTCGGTCCCAACCGACAAAGTGTTCATCTGCAGCGTTTTAAACTAACTCTCAAATCTAACGGTGCACAACTGAAACCTCTCGCGTTCCGCCATTTTCTCAAACTCGACCTTTCCCTCCTCCTCTTCGGCGGCGGCCAGGCGTTCTTCGCGAAGGACGACGTCGTCTGGCCCCTCCCCCCGCCTCCTCCAAGCCGCGGCGTGCGTTCGTTCCGTTTGTGTTGGCGGCGTCCTCGCTTTCGCGCGATCCTTGGCTTTTGCGAGTACCCCTTTGCGCGCCGCCATCCCTGCTCGTGACCGTGACGTGTCGCCGCGGAATGATTATGTGCGGCGCGCTTTTCCGGCCGATCCTCGTCGTCGCAGAAGGACGCGGAGAACGAATGGCCTCGTCCTTTCCTCCGCGATGGCGTCAGAGTTGGGGATCCGTCGGCTTTCGCGTTTGGCCCTGGCGCCCGCCGCCGCGTAATCTCCAGGAATCGATTCTCTGTTCCTTGAACGGTTTCTTATGGACGGTAGAGGCAGCGAAAGTGACGGGCCCGTGTGGGTTGCTCGGACACGTGCAAGCGTCCGCCGTTTTGGGCAGCGCCGTGTATGGCCGCGTTATAACACTTCGGTGTTTTGCGGATAGCATAACATATCTTTCGGTGCTAACCGCTTGACGTCATTTGAGGTCGTCTTTTGACCCCAAATAAACTTTCAAACTGCGAAGTCTCTTTTCTGGAAAACTGTTTGTATGGAGTTTAATTTGTATATTTTCGTGCCACGCTCAAGCGGACAATTTTTTTGTTTCTCGTCCTATTATAGCGCGACACCCACGGCTAACGGAATTCTGTTCATCGCCGTACGAGTTTGTGGAATCTGTGGAACAATAGACCGCCTTATTCGGGACTGCTAGGTCTCGGGTCCGCGGCAACATTATTTGTGCTACCTTTGATGGACATAAATAAGAAGCTTTAAGCCAACTAGTGTAAGAAAAGAATTTCGCTCTTTCGCATAAGGCAGCGCAGTTCGTAACGTGTTAGCGTCTCTTCAACCTTGAGCATTGTTTCAATTATTTTTTTTTCTGAGCCTTGCAGTCACGGCATCAAGCGATATTTAAAGGTAACCATATCGTCGGCTCCGGCATTAAAATGATTCGGGATAGGGCATATTTCTCAAATGCGCAAGTCGAGCCTTTCTTTCTGGTCGTTGAACTGACCTTAAATGCCTTGCTCTGCGATGACCTAGATGACGAGTCGCGTTTGTAATCCTTTAAAAGGGGAAGTTTTCACTTAGAAGGTATTGTTGCCGGAAGCCGAGATAGGAAGTTGCATTCATCTTGCGAAATGGGGAACAGTAGTTAGGCCGCTTCCGTACAGTGGTTGGTTGTATAATGCGCACCAGAGGTCGCTGCTTGGCTTTGGGTTGGTGTTTGGAGCGCAATCCTTCTAATAGCTTCCTGCCGTCCTCTAAAATGTCGCCATTCATTCCACTTTCACGTCGCTTTGTTTCAGCGACTTTTCACGATTACGACGCAGTCCAAATAAATTCCGTTATCAGCGTGCTGCGGGCGCATTTAAGGCGGCAGCCGTAGGCTCAAACAAAAGTGATCGCGTTAGGTGGGGTCGGGGAGACGGGTTACGTGGTGTTTCTTTTGTTAACGCTTGCTCGTCACGCCACTATTGCAGTACGCGTCAGACTCGTATGTGTTGTCGGCCGTCCGTCCCTGCCGCCAAGCATCAAGTAACCTGTCCGGGTGGGGGAGGGGTGTGTGTGTTAGATTACAGCTCGCCAACTTTTTTTTTTCTGCCTTCTGCGCGGTATACACGGCAGGTCGCGTGACAGTCAGTGATACGAGTAAACTCATTCCAGTTCTCCGAGCCTTACACACTTGTGGCTAGCGTTGTTCGTGCTTTCTGACAGACCCCCCCCCCCCCACCACCACCACCGCGCGCGTCGCCTGATCTGCAACCTCCGGAAGTGTTTCGAATCGTGTCGCTATAGGCGTGACATTCCTGCGTCAATCTGTGGCCTGAAGCTGCGATTGAGGCTGCCCGTCATTTTTTGTTTGTTTGTTTCGTTTGACGCGTGTTCTGCTGCTTTTGCGTTCCGCAACCGTTCGTGACTTGCTTTGCTGACCTGTCAGTTGCGCGTTCTACGCGCCGCCCTTGCGAGGGTCATTCCAAGGTTACTAAGCTTCGCGCTGCGACATCACTCCGGACGATGCGTTCTGCACCGCGTGCTCGTTTCTTTGAACGCGCGTTGTCCCCGGACAGAAATGCTTTGCTGGCCCGCTGCATTGCGTCCGGCCGCCAGTTTTAATCGCGGTGGCGATTACCAACGGAGGTCGACGAACGCGGAGTAGCTAATGACGTTGGCCGCCCTGTCGTCGTGTGGGGAGCCTTCTCACCAGTGTCGTGGCATTCCCGTTGACCGTTGCTGCCTAGGGCGTTCGACGAGGACGTGTTGGTGGGAAGGTTGCTGATGTACCGCTCGTAAATGCTGAGAAGACTTATCATACTGCTCGCCTGCATAATTCTCAATTTCAGATTCGTCCGCAACTTTATCTTTTTGTAATGCGCGACGGCCGTCAAAACGGTGTCCCGGTTGTCCGCCTCTGTTCCCGTTGCGATAAGCGGAATGGTCTCTGCCAAGCACAGACGAGCAGCGCCTGCCTCGATTTGTTTGCCCGTCGGCACAGTGTTGAGCCGCCAACCGCTTTGTCTTGCGCGAGCCCCCCTCCTTTCCCCTCGTCCCAAATTCACGCTCGACGGCAACAGGCGTAGAGGTGGAGGGGGGGGGGGGCAAGCCCGTCTTGATCGACGTGCGCGCCACCTTCTCCGCTGTCTCGAGTGAGCGGCCAACGACGTCCGTCCACCTTCTTCGTCGATGACGAGGAGGAACCGAATGTCGGAGGGAGAAATGACAACCGCCGCTGCCAAACAATGGACGGGAGAAGCGTGTGCTGCGAACGAAAGAAAAAGCGCCCGCGGAAAGAAGGAAAACGTAAAAATAAGAAAAGAGGGCCGGTCGTTGCAGCGTGCTGAATGTTATTGTTACTTCCGTGGGAGGAAAGGGACTCCTCCGTTGATGGCTGGCTGACTGCCTGGCAGGCAGTTCAGCGGCGCAGTCTCCAGCCGCCGCACAGACTTGTTTCCTTTCGTACGCTGCTGCCTTTATCCGCTTCGTGATTCATCTTGCTTTATTCATCCCTACTCTCCTTGCTGCTGCTGCTACGCGCCGAGAAGCGGCAGCAATTCCTCCTCCTGCGCCGTTTGCCTTCTGGCGAGAGCCGCCTTTCTTCCTCTTTCGTATTTATTTTTCTCTTACTTTCTTTCTGATCTGCGCATCTGCTGCTTCGTCTGACGGCGCGCGCGGTCCTCCGGTCTTTCTTTTTCCTGCATCTGCAGCCGTGTTCCCTTCTTCTCACGTGCGTCCTCGTTTTTTTTCTTTGTGAGCGCTTTCCTCTTCCTTTTATGGGCGGCGCTTGCAACACGACGAGAAGCCGGAGGAGGAAGTGTGGAGAGAGCGACAGGGGAGGAGAGGCCACGCACACAACTCTTCAGTTGCGCTCTGCGTGCGGAGCTGTATTAGCTGCGCTTTTCTTTTTGTTTTCTTCATTCCTTTGCTCCCCGCGACCCTCCGCTTACGTTTCTCTCTTATTTATCTCTCTATTCGGTCTCCTTTTGTAGGTTTTTTTCTTCGCTGCCGCGCCCTCCCGCTGCGCGGGCGCAGCGCCCCGCTGAGCTGCTTTTCGTGGAGCAGTCGTTTCTCTCTCTTTGTGCTTTGTGTTGTCGTTATCTGCAACGCTGGCGGGCGTCCGCTGTTTTTTTTTGTTTTTGTTTGGTTTAGCTCTTTCTCCCGTGTCGTGTAGCCGGTGCTCGCCTTTCTGGTTTTTCTTGTTTGTACTTAATTGCGTGCTCCCTTCGCTAGCGGGCCCTGACGCCGATTCTCGCGCAGCTTCCATCGCATTTTGTTTTTTGTTTTGGTTTGTTGCGTTCGCGGAGCCAGCTTGGTATTTTCGTTCGCGCTTTTATTGCGTGGCTTGCGCCTTCTACCCTGTCTGGCTAGCTGTTTATCTCACAGAGGAGCTGCTCCGTGCTTATCGGCTTTGCTTGCTTTTTGTTTTTCTTTCTGTTCTCTTGACTTTATCGCCCACCCTATCTTTTTTGTTTCACCTTACCTCCTTCGCCGAGCCCGGCTTTTTATTGCGACCGGCTTTTTTCTTTGTTTATTCCAGCAAACATTTTGACCCCCTCCACCCCCCCCCAATCTTCTTTCTCGGTCAGTTGCCGATTCTCCGGCCTTTATTTCTTATTTTTTTTTGCGTGTACATATTCGATGCCTGCCCGTGTGTGTGTGTGTACTCTCCACCTTGAGACCGGACCCACGCTCTGTTAGGATCTTTAATTCCTCGCTCTTTCCTAGCGACGCACTTATCTGACCTCACCCTTAGCACCCCCCCCCCCTTGTTTTTCTGTTTTTCTCTGTCTCTCCAGGAGCGCCCACTGCTTGCTTTTTTTCTTTGCAATGCGCTATTTCTCGTCCGGCCGGCCCTGCAATTTCCTGGCTGCTATGTCTCCATCCGTGTATTTTTTTTTCCTTTTATATAAATTGTTGCTTTCGTCGAGCCATTGCTCGCTTTTGTTTTTATTATTCGGGCTGTCGCTGCCTCCGAGGAAGCGAACGTGCGTGCGCGCCCTGCTTTCCTGGTACGTTCCTTTACTTTTTTTTTTTCTATCTGGGAGCTCATCGTCGTTCGAGCGTGCCTCTCTTTCGTTTTTATTTATTCAATTTCCCGCCGTGATCCAGTCATCCGGCCAGTGCCTCTTCGCTCTCTCCTTCCCGCTCGCTTCGTTTCTCATTTTTTGTTGTTGTTGGCCTTTCTCTTTTCCCTGTCTTTTTTGCTTGCTGCAACCAGCCCATCGTCATCCGTCCAGCGGATCCTTCTTTTCCTCTCGCTTCGCTTACCTCGCGCTATGGCCGCTTTTGCTTTTATATCCATCGCGCCTTCTTTTTGTGTTTTGTTGCTGCTGTTTTTTCTCCGGCTACGTCGTTTTCGCTGTGCGTATTGTGAGAGAGGGTGAGAGCTGGTTTATGTCGCTTCTCGCCGTTAAAGAGCTGCCTCGCTTTTCTTTCTTTCTCATTTTTGTCTCGCCTTTTGCGTCTCTTGTTCGTTACCTGGCTTTCCTTTCTCCGAAAGGGTCGAGAAGGAAGAAGCTGTCCGTGTGTTGTGTTCGTGGCTCTAGCGGCTGTGTGGGCTTGCGCGAGAAGGACGTTGAGAGAGAGACAGAAGGGGAATCGGCGCACCGATATTTTTGGGCGTGCGTGCGCCACTGCCGGGCCGGCGGCGGGGAACGATGCGAGGGTGGCGCTGAAAGAAGGAGCGACGTCGGCGGCGGCGCTCGCCTCTCAAGGTCATCGGCTTTGCAGCGCTACGCGCTCGCTTCGTCGACGCGGCGGCCGAGGACGGACGTCGGCACATTTAAATTGCGCGCTCTCTCTCTATCCTTCCTCTTTCGTAGTTCTCTTTCGCCTCCTTTCCGCGTTTTTCTTTCTCTCCTGTGTCCCTTTGCGCTCGCTTTTTTTAATCTTTTACGCTTGGCTTCTCTCTCTCTGGGTTGCTGCAACGTATCTCTCTTACTTCATCCTTACTCCATTTCGATTCCCGCTTCTCTCTGTTGCTCGCTTCCCCTCTGCGCCCGCTCTCCTTCCATCGCGTACGCTGATCCTCCCGCCCTTTCTCTCTTCCCCGCTTGTTCACGGTTTCGTCCTTCTGGTTGCTCCTCCTCCCCCGTCGCGTCATTTCTTCGGAGCGGTTTATATATATTTATAATTTTTTTTCGTTTGGTTTTGTTGCGCCGGGGCGCCGATTCTCGCAGCCGTCGTTGCGCGCTCGCTGTGTGTGTCTGCCTGGAATGGCGGCCGGCTCGTAACCAACTAAGCAACACGCGCGCGCTCACAATTCATCGTACTAGCGCTGCGTTGCCTTGGGGGCGGCGGGTCTCACAGTCTCTCTCTCTCTGGCGGGCGAGAGGGTATGTGTGCGCGCGCGTGTATAATGGGAAACAAAAATAAAGACGTGGAGGCGACAGCTGCCTGCAAGTGCAAGGTGTACGAGAAAGGAGGCGGCGCGCGTTCCTGTTTCTCTTGTTTTGTGTGTTGTTTCTCTTGGCCTGCCTGACGGGGCGCGCTGCTTGTTTTGTTTCTGAGCGTAGCTTCTTTATTTCTCTCGGGTCGGCTGCGGCGTTGGCCGCTCTTAGGGTTGTCTCTCTTTGTTTTACATTTTTTGTCGTTTTTGCTTTCGTCGCCGTGCGTGCGTACCGCTTGTGTGTCGCCGGTGTGTGCGTCCGTTTCTATAAGTGCCGAAACTGGTTGGCGATGCTCTCTGCGGCGGCTGCGCTTGGGCCGTCGTCTGGTCGTGGCTGGCTGGAGGCTTGTTGTTGGCCGGTTGCCTAGTTGAACCCCGCCTCGGCTGCCCGTTTTCGCTGTTTTTGTTTTGCTTACACTCCGAGACTAGTAGTATACGCGCCTTTCGCACTCGCGGTGCTTGCTGCTCGAGTTTATTATTATTTGCGTCTCTTTCAAAACCGAAGAGGAGTCGCGGAACGGGGCTTGCTTCGTTGTTGGGGGGAGGGGGGGGGGGCGTCAGGGGAAGTGCTTGCTTGGGGGTTCTACTACTTCCTCCCTTTGTATTTGTGTGGTTTAATCCTTCCTCCTATGATCATTATTCGCAAGAAGGAGTCGCTGCGCTTCGCATTGCAGGCTTCGCGTGGAATTTATTGCTTGTTGTTCGCCGTAAGCTGACCTTCTTTCTGCCTGTGTGTGGTTGTCCTTGTGCGCGCTCGGCACGTGCTTCGTCGCGAGCCCGCTCCTTCGCAGCAGCAGCATCTGGCGTGGCTCGTTGTGCCTGCGGCCTGTGTGCGCTCTGACCCTCCCCCCCCCCCCCCTCCTTTATTTTTGTTTCATTTTGCAAGCGGGAACCGGGGCTGGCTGGGTGCGTGTTTATGCTCGCGCCCTCGACAGTCTTTGGGCGGCCTTTCGGGCATGCCCCTCTGGCGTGGTTCTCGGTCAAAGGTTGCGCGCGCGCGCGTGTGTGTGAGATAGACGAAAAAAAATGTGTAGGCTCATAAGCAAAAGAGGAGCAGGCTGGTGCTCGATGGTGTAGCCTTCCCTCTGCTTTGTCTCGCGTTCCTCGCGGCGACCACGCTTGGCAGTTTCTGCGGGCGTAAAGGGCTGCCAAGTTGGGAGTGTTCTAGCCACACGCTTGGCGCGCTGTTTTCTCTAGTGAAACAGTACGTGGCACGCTGCCGGTGTGTGGTGCGAGGGCGTTTCCGAAAGGATCTCGCTCCCGTTAAATCAAAGGCGGAGTGTGTTGTCGCCGTGCTGCAACTTCTGGTTTGTGCTATATTTCGGGTTTTTCAGAATGCGTCCTTGGTTGGGTGGGAAGTGGGGGTTGTTTTCCCGACTGCCTACTTTTCCGCTCGCCTCATACCGGTCGGCCACGTTTGTGCGATCGCCCTTCCTAGCGAAAGGCGTGTACCGCCTGTTCACGGCTTTGACCGTGCATTTTCTCTCTCACCCTCTCTCTCGCCCTTCACTTTCGTGACCGCCTCGACCTTTCGGCGCGGAGCCTTTGGGACGGTGCTAGGCGGCGACGGCTCGCGTGGAACGTCCGGTTCTGAACGGTGCCTCTGGTGCGTCTCGTCACTCAACCGCATTATTGGGGTTCCCGTCTCGGGTTTACTTTTGTTCTTGTTGACCTTGTGCTTAAGCTTGCATGCTGCCAGTGATGCGTCGATTTTTTTGTTGTTGTTGTTTCATATGAGAACGAGGAAGGCCATCGCTTCTTGTCTCCTCGGGTTTTCGAGCCGCTGTCAGTCGCTGAGTCACGGTCAGCACGGCCCAGCGCATGTTGTTTTGCGTCGTATGTATAAGCGACTGGGCCCAGTGACACGCACACTGGACCGGGAATTTGGGACACCACAGAAAGCTCGTTCCGAATGTATGCCTGTACCTGAATGTATACCCGCCCCATCTCCTCGGACCTCGATGCCGCGTTCGGTGGCTGACCCCTCCAAGAGGTGTGTTCAACCGTGGTTCTGTGTAATAAAATGCGGTACGGTTTATGAAACCCCGAGTCTGGCGCGTGAACCTCGCGCGTATCCCTTTGGACTCCCTGAAACCAGACACCCCCTCCCACCCCAGGAAGAGATTGGGACCGTGCCTTTTTTTCTCGTGTTTGGACGGTGCCCATGCCACGACTTCCTGCACTCTTAACGTCGTTTGCCACCGCGATGAGAGATAAGTATGTTTGTGCCAGCCCTCGCCTTTTCAGCGTCGCCGTGGAACCTGTTCTGCCACTTTCCAGTAACTGTCATCCGCGTTTGTAGCCCCGTTCTGCTTGTTTTTTTTTTTTTTTTCCCCGTGGTTTGGAACTGCCGTCGGTCTGTTCGGTCGAACTTATCTCTTGCTTGGTTAGGTTCACGCTTTATTTCCGCTTGGGACCACTGGGTATTTGGGAGAACGTAGACGGGCAGGTGCGAACTAGCGCCTCCTACTTTGGCGGTAGATAATAATCGACATTGTTTTTCTTCTCTTTCGCATTTCTGTGTTCGAATGTTGCTGGTGTCCTGGCAGAGCGGCAATGGCCCGTCTTTAAGGGAAGAGGAGGCATAGGCCGTACTCAAACCCTTTTTCTGGTAATTCGGAGAGGAAGAAGTCGCTTCCGGGAAAGAATGAAAATTGTTGGTTGAAGTCGCTCATGGCTGTTTCGCCATGCATAACTCGTAGCCTTTAATAGCCGCTGCAGCTCGATTTGCTCCCTTTAAGCTTCTTGCCTGCCGCCAGCGCACCTGAGACAGCGATCTCGGCCGAGCGATTGCGGTGATAAGCGGCTGTCCACTGAACGGCGACCTTATTATCAGTTTTTTTTTCCCTTGCCTGTGAGTTCCGTTCCGCCAGTGCGAGATATCGCTCGCCTCTTTTATCAGACTCGCTTGGAAACCGTGGTACGTGTGCCGCACTGGGCGGCGGCGGCACCCTTTGGAGCGGTGATTGCGCTTAATTGCGTCTCTGCAACGTTGTTACGACTGCGAGCACCGTTGAGAGCCTTGCGTGACGTTTCGGTACGGACGGCCGCGTAAACCCTGCGATGTGTGCACAGCGATGCGAGCGTTGAACGGGGTGGGGGCACGTTCTTTTTTAAATACCTCTCTGATGTCTCCGATGTTTGAGTACCTTACACGCTAAATTGGCACATCTCTCTCTAAGTACGCTGGACGTTTCCCCGGTATCCAAGAAGAAAAAAAAAAAAAGTATCCCGTCGTCCAACAGGCTTAAAGGTGAACGACACAATTCTACGTGTTGACAAAGACGGATGTCCATTCTACGATTGGAGGAAATAGAGCCCGAACTTGTCTTCAGCGCCGGCACGTCTGCGTGACGTCATGCATTTGAATATCTTCTCGTATTTTGGGCCGCCCCTATCGGTGACATTTTGGCTTTGTTGCGAAGCAGTGCAGCCCTTGATTATCGAGTAGACTCTGTCGAAATCCATGTTGCCACGGCAATGTCACCCACTCTCGTTGTTCGGCGTCACTTTGCTTACGAAGCTTCTTCCTCTCTCACGGTAACGGTGTTCGTTTTGTTGTTTCATAAGCGCAATTCACTAATAGGCTTAATATTGCTATTTCGTGCCCCTTATCTGCGTACACACATGCTTTGCTGCGATATTCCCTGGAACACGCAGTAGGGGTTGAACTGGCTCGGCTCTGTAGCATGCTCATGCAAACAGGTGCTCTGCGGTATGCTACCAAAGCACGACGTTCTAGCAAAGCGTACTCGCCGGATTTCATCCCCGTTAGCGCACGATCTAACAAGTGTTCTACGACACCTCCTCATTCCGTCGCCATTCCGTGAATTCCCTTTCTCTCCGCAACTCCCTCCAGAGCTTTCTGTAAATGCATTTATAAGAGCGGCCTTCCTGGCGGCATTTTATTTGCCTCCTTCACTCGCCGAGCAAGCGCCCCCGTCTCGCGTCGATTCAATGGCAGGGATGTTATTCTCGCTTCACTTTTATTCGTCCGTGAATGGGGCGCTCGTGGATGGCTTTGCCTTGGCGGGGCGGCTTCACCGCACTGCCTGTCCTCCGGCGGGGAGATCGTTGTCTGCCGTCGAGCCGGCGGGGGGAAACCGTTACGCCGCCGATTGCATCTCGAGGACGCGGCGGAAAACGAGAGACGCAGCGAACCGGGCAACCGCTGGTTGCGCGCCCTGCCACCGTCACGGCCACAGTGTTTTCGCAAGAGCTTTTTTCTCTGCACTCGACCCCCCCCCCCACCCCCCCCCACTCCTATTACTCGATCTGTTTTGCTTAGTAGAAAGTGGGTGCTGCGATCTCGTTTTGCGTTCCGATCAGAGTTGTTGCTACTGCTGCCTTCGAATTTATAACGAGCTTGCCTCACGCTGCCGCTTGTGCTACGGCTTCGGCGCCGGCGTAGCGCCGTCGGCGACTTGTTTGTGCCGTGCTGGCGGCATTGCTTGGCTCCTGATTAGAAGCGATGGTAGTTTTGCCGATGATTGGGTGCTAGAAATGACCCCCCCCCCCGCCCTCTTTTTTCTTTTTTTTTTCTTTTGCTGCTCACGTCCTGTACTGACGATGCGCAGGTTCCTACTGCACAGGCGCACGTAAAATTTGATTCTGGTAAAATTGATGATAAATACATAACCGCTGTCTTTAAGGCACACGGCGCGAAGAGCACTGCGCTTGTTTTACTGGCTGTGTGTTCGAGTTTGGTGTTAGATTGATTCATTTGTTTGGAGTTCCAAAGAAGGACTTCCTGTTAGATCAGCTACATTGAAAAAAAAAAATGAGGGGGGGGGTAGGTTTGCCCTCTATTAAATAAATTTGACCACCTGTGGTTCTTCCAATGTGTGCGCCTGAAGCTTGCAGCACAATCATGTTTGCATTCTGCCTCCACCTTTGTCTGTAGCCGCAGACAAAGAACTAAACTTTGTTGCCTTGTGCTCGGCCACCCAAAGCCACAGACGGTGAGCCACTGTGGCCATTTTCTTGGCAACTTCAAAAAGTACATCGGCACTCTGAAGCTCTCTTGACACAACCACTGTCGACGTAGTGCAGTATTTTGAGGTCTTTCGCGCTGTTGAAGTGCCATTTACAAAAGGCCACTGGCCACTCTTGTTATTACTCATTGCCGTGCATTGGCAGTGCAGCACGTCGGCGCCTTTCGTCAGGGAGACATCGTTGGCATCTTTCTGCTAACATTTGATCTTTGCTGAGCATTGTGATGACAGTGTTCCACTGTTGCAAATCCTGCTGTTGAAAGAAGAGTGTTTTCCTGCAAGTTTATTGTCTGTCTTCTCTATTCTAAGTGGCCCTCTTGGTGCTTCTTGCTTCACGACACTCTTGCGGAAGTGTTTTTGCATGGCATGAGGGAGCTTACTTTGGCATTTGTAATTCAAATTTGTGGCTTTATTGTTGACGCAGCGGAAGTCAGCTCTGCACGTGTTAAAAGCCATTGATTGTCAGCTCTTGATCTGCACAGGGTACAACGGCCCTGCGGCTTGTGTGGAAAGCACAGGAGTGATAGCTTACCTATCCAGCACTGCCACACGCCTGTCTTCCTAAAAATTCTTAGTAATTGTTCTTTTTTGTTTTATAATGTCATGTTTGTACACAAGGCCACATTAATGCTGCTGCACACTCAGCAACAGCTGTGTTTAAGGCGGCACACCAACTGGCTACTGCCATTCGTTTCTTGCTCCTTGACAAGCGGCCCATCATTTTTCCAGACAACAACAGTGGAAGCAGCTGTTTTTTTAAGCATCCTTCGTACTTGTTGCTGCGCAGCTGTGATGGCTAAGAGGATGGGGAATGGGGAGAGGTCAACGGCTGACTCACAATCTGCATTTGTGTTGGTTTTCGATTAGTTTTTCTTGGAATTATTTTTCTCTGGGCGGGGGGGGGGGGGGGGGAGGATTTAGCACATGTGGCACCTGCTTTCTTTCTTCAGCCATTGGCCTGACAGCTCACTGCAGCTGTTTTCAAATGAGAAGAGTGCGTGCATATTCATTCCGAAGGAAGTTCAGCAGCATTACTTGCGCTTTCTTTTTTTTCTCTGGGAGGCTTTTGTTTAGTGTTATAAGTAAGGAGCAAAGGTTGTCAAAACTTTTCGCCTGATGGCTTCCTTTTACTTTCTTCATTTTCTGTGTGTGTGTGTGTTGCCTGATCTTTTTGCTTTGAAGAGTGGCACCTGGGTTATCAGAAATGTCGTACTGAAGCACTTCGGGTCAATGTGCGTAAAACTTGCAACACATGATCAATTTATTCTGCTCTCATTGGAATGCTACCGCAAGGAATGGAACCTGTTAGCATTTGCATGGCAAGCAAAAGTTGTCGTTTGCGTGATGTCACTGTGGCATGTTGTTGCCTTGGTTGCTGTGTTGCTGGGCACAGCTAGAGGAGGGCTGTCAGTACACTTCACAACAATGGATATGGAACTAGTCACCATGTGGCTTACTAGCTCACATGTAGCAATGGCATAGGTGGTTTGTTGTGCATTCTGTTTCTCGTGGATGACAGCAAAACAATGCAAAATAGACCATTCCAACAAGAGTTGTGTGGGTGCTGGAGCACACTGTATTCCACCCTAACTTTCATGGGAAGCAATTTGAAAACGCAAGGAAAGTTTGTGTTCCTGTGTTCTACAGCTGCCTGCAACACTCCAGGAAGCAGTGTTGGGCAGCAATGACAGATTAAAAGGGATTTAGTCAAGGAAGCGGGGTGGCCTGGTGAATTACTGTCGCATTGAGGGACGCTCATGTCACTTGCACTGTAGCAAGCGAGACAAAACTCTAGCAGCAATGACATGACCAAGTTTTCAGATTATTGTCTTTTTTTTTTTAGCGCTCTTGCTCCTACAAATAATCTTGTCAACATAATTAACTGAAACCTTGAAAAGTCTCTCTTATTAACTACATTTCATGGAAGAGACACACAGCTTGCCCACTTTGCGTAGCAGCTGTACTGGGCTGCACACACACACACTTTTGCAGCCAGCAAGTCGTCCGCATTAGCAGCTGGGCATTTGGTTGGCGCCTGTGAAACGCAGCACATGCATCAGCTATTTCCTGTTGCCTGCGGCAGCATGTTTTGTGGGAAATTTCTGCTTGTGCAGTTGCTGCCATGTGCTGTGTTGTTTCTCATTTGAGGACGTACACCTGTGACACATGCTGGCCCAGTTTTGTTACCGCAGCCTTCTTTTTTCTTTCTTTTTTCCTTTCTTCATTGTTCCCTTTGCGGTTTTTAGTTGAGCTAAGCCTTACGTGTTTCCTGGTGTATTGGAGGTTAACTTGTTTATGGTTGTGCCAAATTGTTTATGGTGTTTGTGCCAGAAAATTGAGACGGGTTGGTATTGGTGTTCTTGTGGTGAATGTATTGTAAATGGTATTTCAACCAGAATCTTCTGCATGTACAAGCAGTGAAGATGAGGGCTTTTTTTTAGCAGGTATTAGGTAACAACTATTAACTCAAGCAATGTTCGCCATTCGGAAGTGTTGTTCCATACTTCCATTGCCAGTATTTCTTTGTAGTTTCGTTGCATTACTCAACCTCGGTTTGTTAACCATCCACTTGGGAAGTTGAACAGGGACTGATGTTTTCGGAGTTTATGGAACCGGTTACAAAATGCGAAAATGGATCAGTCTCGAGAACTATAACTTGTCAGGGTGTTTGTGTGTGGCTCTGCGTCTTGGGTGTCTGCACCTGCAATACACGTTTCTGGCCTTCCGAGAGCTGCTATGTTTGTTCTTTGGCATTCCTTTGCCTTATTCCTTATTGTGAGCGAGTGATCGGCCACCGTGCATGCAGTGTGTGCGCATGTGCAGTCGCTGTGAGAGAACTGCTCTCAGCAGTGGTAATGGCATTGCCAATGTGACTACCACTCGTAACTTCCGTCATCTTCATCTGTACATATCATCACCATTGGGTGTGTAGTCTTCCTCTCTGGAAGGTTGCATAATAAAAGAACTGCCTCGTAAGTGGTGGAGGCACGGGCCGTTGATGCAGCAGGGTATTCTGTCATTGTAGGCACTCCTTTTATCAGCTATGCAGTGATGTTGGTTAGTATAGAAGGGTGTGAGGTACTGTAGTCTATGGAACGACTGGCAGACAACTAAACCGATGGAAGGGGTGGAGTGTCCAGAAGAAAGCAAGCAGGCAATGTGCTTGCATGTAATTTATGTTCAGGTGGCAACATTATGTTGTAATATTGTCTGTGGCTTGGTGGTTTGTAGAGAGATATTTTGTACATTTATTGCAAGCTTGATAAACATTTTCAGAGGTCTTGTAACTTTATGCTTAAGAGGCCCTCTAAAGAATACCTTCCGAAACAGCTTGCATGTTTTCAGTAAAGGTTGGAAGAAGCTGAAAGCGATCCGCTGATATGCCTTGCTTTAGTTTGGCACAAAAGATACCCACATTTGGAATTGTTCTTCCCCGCTCTAAAAAAAAATTATTTTATGCTCGCATCCTATGATTGAGCACAATATGCGCAAGTGTTGCATACATGTTGTTCTTCTCGTCTGCTGGTGGTGCAGGGGCCATGATGCGGGCTCTCCTTACAAGCGGGCTGGGCCCCTGAGTCCCCCCTTGGCTGGCACACGGGGCTACCCTTACCCACAGGACCCGACCCGGACACACTTCTCGCCCCTGCTCAACTCAACCCAGCAGAGCTATCGCGATGCCTTTCAGGTATGTCTTGCCCCTGCTGTTGATTCATGAAATGAGAAACTCGGCACTTGGGTCTTTCGGAAAGCTTTGCACTTGGAATAAAAGCTTATAGCAGTCTGGAGCTTCAACCCAACACCACCACCATTGTTCTACTGACGATCAGAAATCTTTCTTTCGATTGCAAAGCTTTTTCTGAATGATCCGCATTGGATTCCCTTCGGAGAAAGAAGCGCTGTTTTTAGACGGATGCAAGAAAAGGAAGAATTGTAATCCATCCTGTATAGGGGCACGTTATCCACCTAAGTGGAGGGCTCCTCTTCTATGAATATGAGTCTCTGCTTCGTGTGCACTGAAAGTCAATAGCATTCGAAGCTGGCTTTTGGGAAATGCCTATGTCCATTTGTATAGTTGCAGTGCGCTGCATCCTTTGTTGCCAGGCTCGGTGGCACTTAGCTGCTTCAAATGAATCTAACCTTAAGCTTTTGCTTCATAAAATAGCCACAGATGGATTGAGCATAAGTAGCACACGTGTGTGACACGCCGAAAACACGCTAGGTAAAGAGTGCGTTCAGTACCTTTTCCTTTTCTCTTTGCGTTCGAAAGGGCACTGGTGAAGTAAGTGCACAGGTTCCTGCGAGCGAGCAACGTTCGAAAAGTCCTAGTCGGGAATGCGCCTGTCAACAGGAATGTGTTATCATTTCCGCGCAGCCTAGCGCAAACTGACAAGCCTCAACCCACCTTGGAGGCCAGCCAAGCGTGCATTTATTTATTTTTTGTTCTCACCCACGTCCTCTCTTATCAGGCCTTGGTGTGGCATGTTCGTCCCTGGATCGTTGTTAGCATCCGCCAACGTTTTTATCAGCGCTGGGTAACAAGAGCACGCACACACCGAGAAGATGGGAAGTGGGCGAGGCAGCAGAATGATAAGCTTGGGCTGGCGTGTATATTGGTGACAGAGCGAAAGTTGCCACCGTGGCTGCCACCCTCTTGCTTGTGGAGCACTATTTCATTCCCTCCAGGGAGATTGCATGTTGCGCTGCGGTGGGTGCTTCCCTGATAAGCAGGGCAAGGCTCTTCACTATCGCGTATCATTGTGCTTTAAGGTGTTGCTGTAGCTCGGATAAACAGGCCACTTGGCTTATCCGGGGAGGGCAACATAGAGGAAGAGCAGTGGCATTATCGCTAGCCTGCTTTTGATCCGTTGGCATTGCTGAGCACCTTGTCACATTCCGTCTTTGTACCCCTTTGGGTACCTCTTTTCCCAGCTTTTTTTCTTCTCCCTCTCTCTTTTGTGTCCTTCGTTTTGCCTCAGGGCAGCAATGTTGATTGTCTAAACATAAACAAAATAAAGTGCCATTGCCTTGGCACTTTATTTTGCGAGCACACTGAATCTGAGCAATGGCGAAGAATCTGGCTCTGGGACGTTGGTGAAGGTTGCCAGTAAAGGTAATTATGCTAATGGGGACCTCTTCAATTTGTGAAGGCCAGAGTGTTGATAGTTTTCCTTCTCTACTGTTTATGATTGCCTGTCAAGGCTGATGCAGTATTGAAATAGAATCACATTTTTGTGTCCAGAAAAGTGGCTGTCATGCATTCTCGCATAGGAAACATGCACCAAATATCAATGGCAACGTAAGTAAGCTGTTTAGCACATCGGCCGTGCACTTGTCTGAATTTGTGATAAAGTTGTGCTTAAGGTTGTATTCAAAGTTCTTTGAAATGCGTACTCACCATTCCCGCTGTGCTGAACATGAGCATAAGTTCACTGGTATTGTATGCTGCAATGCATGTTATTACCTAGACCAGACCTTCAATGGGATATTGTGCTTGATATCGGTTTGTTGTCTTTCCGTAAATTCAGCTTGGTAAGTAGCTGCTGTGGTAAAGTCCCCTTACAAGGTGCACCATTTGGAATAGCTTTAAGAGTAAGCTAGCAGGGTGTTAGAACGGCGAGAGAGCCTTGGATCCTTGGCTCATCGGTTGCTCTAAAATGCTTCCACGCTCTAGAATGTTTCCGTTATGACAGTGCATATGCTCATATGCTGTGTGCAAAAGGGGCTACGAACTTTGCAATGTTCAAAGGCAGCAGCTAGAAATGGATAAGCACTTTCCTGTGTAGAAAGGTGTGCACATAGTTCAGGACTTTGAAATATGGCTGAAATAACTGGGTAAAGATTTGCCCAGTTGAAACCCCACTTGGAAGCTTGTGCACTACTACATGTACTAGCTCATGTCCTGTTTGCCCTGCTATAGCATTATCAGAGTGCTTGGTGCAACCTCATGTCATCAGCTTTTGTGTAACATCTAAGAGCTGTTGGGAGTAACCTTTGCTTGAGTTCCACTTTTCGTTTTCCCGAAGCTAGTGTTTGCAGATATCATTTGTTTAGTGCTTTAAGAGCAGTCTTGCTTTGACTGCGTCTAGGTCGCTGAAGGTGCTCAAGCTATTTTGGCTTGCAGCTGCAGGCAGAGCGGCAGCACCAGCAGCTGCAGGCAGAGCGGCAGCACCAGCAGCAGCAGCAACAGCAACAGCAGCAACAGCAGCAGCAGCAGCAACAGCAGCACCATCAGCACCAGCAACAGCAGCAGCAGCAGCAGCACCAGCAGCAGCAACAGCAACAACAGGAGTTCCTTCTGGAACGCTTCCGAGAACCCGAGCCACAGCATGTGCGGCGGAGACCGTCTCTGCTCCCAACGCCTGCGGAGTATGCTGCCAACCAGGAGCGTGCCGAGCGGGAACGGTGGGTTTCTCTTGTTGGATGTGCTGCACTACAGCAAACCTGTTGGGGAAGAGGTTAAAGGGGGCTGTATTGTCTTCGTTCACTTTTCATCCAAGCACAGTTAAAGGGATTGGCATTTGATTGTGGCTTGTTTGTCCAACCACTGGTTTACATGTCTGGTACACAGTAAAACCAACGTCTCTAAAAGCACTTCGTATTGACGCCATCTATGTGCGATATCACTTGTGTGTATCTTGAAAGCCACCATGAGGGTTGCAAGCTTTGTACTCGTCAACCTTGGCCCAGCTGCCCCGTGAGGCTAATCTAGTATTCACAGAATGCATTCAGTTTGCATTCAGTTTGCAGTTGGCGACACCAAGAGTGATTATAGTGACATTACTGGTCACATGTTGAAGTGGTGGGCTACATGACAGTGTCTACTCGTTGGTCTTATCCATAAATGATAGTGAAGCTTCTAGCACAGCTGAATGTTTCAACATGCAGCATAATTCTGGCAATTGTTGCTGGTTTTTCTTCTGTGCATATTAAGAAAATATGAGCATTTTAGTACTCGTCATGGTACATGTTACCGATTCTTCCACACAATTCTCTTGCTTACTCATACTGTTCTCATTCCAACTTACCACTGGTAGTGGTAGTGCATCTTAAGCTGTCTGTGGGTGGTGGCTGACAAGTACACCTGGGATGACCAACCCTTTTTCAATGTCTGTTGTGTTAGGGCTGGCTTAGGAGCAACTAGCCTTGTGTGACGGTGATGTGATGTGCAGGTACTTGGAGGCGTACCGGTTCCCACAGTACGAACAGCGCGACCTGGGCGGGGGCCTGGTGGGCCTGGTGGGAGGTCCCCCCGGGGGCTCGGCGGTGGCCAGTGCATCGAGTGGCCTCGTCGAGCCACTCGAGGTGGTGCACCTGAACAAGCGGCCCCGGCTTGGCCTGCTGCTGGGCGACCCCAAGGCCCAGCAGCCCTTGCTCATCGACACCTCCTCGCCGCACCACCACCACCCATCGTCGTCCCACCTCTCATCGCAGCACCACCTGATGCCTGCGGGTGTGGAGGTCAAGAAAGAGCCCGCTGCGTATGTGCCCCAGACCGAGGCCATCTCTCCCACGCTGCCCGGGGAGGACGGTCGGCCCCCGCTGTCACCCCAGGGCAGGTCCTCCAAGGATGATCTGCTCAATGCCATCAACAGGCTAGACCGGGAGATAGCACAGGTCGAGTCACAGACCAACAAGCTCAGGAAAAAGCAGGTGGGTGGGGCCACGCATTTACCATCACATCTTGGGGCCTGCTTATTCACCTGTATTCAGAATACGAGGAAAGTGTGAAGGCACGCAGTGCGTAACAGTGTGCAATTGGCTGACGCCAGGCCTTTAAGAATAAATGTAGTGGGGGCAGGAGAGAAATGAACAGTGGGAAAGGGAGGTTTGATTTGTCTTACTCGTACTGTGCACTTACTCATGTGGTTAAGCTGATGTTTACCAATTGATAATGTTCTTGTAACCACTACATGCGTGATAGTTCTAAATTGTTCTTTTCCGCTCTTCCATCTCTTGCAGCAAGAGCTAGAAGCCAACAACCCTGCAGACAGCAAAAAGGACGCGCAAGACACAGCACCCATTGAACCCAAGCAGCTGAGTGTTGCACAAGTCGTCTACTCAGAAAATAGGGTGTGTTATTGCATTTCCTTCTTCAAATAGACGGCCTTGGCGTTGCATTTTTTCACGAAGGTGGTTTGATAATTCACCTTCACTGGATGTGCTTATGTCCGCGACTGCATGTCAACATAAGTTACTTCCCGAAACACACTTCAATGTCAAGGCTGTGAGCTCGTCTGAGTTGAGAGAAGTCTCATGTCAGCATCGACATGCGGAAACTGATAAAAGAAACATTCTGCTCAACTCGGTTTGCCTAGTGCCAGCATCCTTAACTGAAATCCACTGCAGTAGATAAAGTAGAACACATTGTTAATACGATCCCATTTCGTATGGTTTTCAGACACGCGTTCACGATCTGAAACACAAGAAAATGACCCAATGCAGTTAAGCTTTCTTTACTGGTTAATACCTTCCAAGAAAACAGTCTTTCAGCACTAATGTTCTGTACATCACCCAAATGATATCATATGATAAGTTTTCCGGCCACTAGATCCCACGTAAACGAGGAAAGGCATGATAGAGAGAGATAAGTGCCTGCCACAGCAGCTTCCTTGCAGTACGGCCTGCCTGTGTTGCATGAAGAGGCTGGCAAGCACTTGGTCTCTTCTTCCGGTACCCGCAGATTTCCTCATGGGCCATCACATGTCGCATTCACAGCTATGCAATAAGCATCTTTACCTATCTGCTTCATAATGTGTGGCATAGTTCTGTGAGAACCGCGCTGCATGGTTTAGATAGGCAATAACCCAAACTGCCGCCATATTGAGGGTCATCTTTTGCTCTGGTGCCATCATATTCCGGGGTCACTCAACAACTTGATTTCGTTTGGTTTTACTGTCTCAAAAAATGCCACACCGATAAGAAAACACTGATTTTGGGTGGCAGGCTTTAACAGCTCCAGGCGCTGCAATGTTTCGTTTTTTTTTTTTTTTTTTTCATAAGTTGAATGGTGTGGCTACTAGAATATTTGGTACCTATTTGTAACTAAAGCCCCTGTAGAGTAGTTTCCAGCTGACCAGGTTAATTGCAAATAATTTGCCCTCTTACTACGGCGCTTCTTCTCTCTCCGATTGTGGCATAGCATTGAAGCGCTGCTATATGCTTCCTGCTAACATTTCTCCATGAAAGGCAGGGGAAGTGTGTGTGTTCACACGTCGCATGTGGAAGTAGAACCAGTTTTGAGTTTCGAATTGCTTGCCAGAGGCAGCAAATTTGCTGGCAAAATGACTGAAGGAGAAGAGAGCGAGAGACAAAAGGGGAGGAAAGACAGGGAGGTTAGCCAGTGTAAGTGGAATAAAAGGAGAAAGAGGAGAAACAGAAAAATTCACACAGTAATGCGATGCTACGTGCGAAAACATTCAAAGACTGTTGCACAATTCGCATGTCTTTAAAAACCGAACGAGTATTCAAAAAGCGGCTTTAGTGGAAACGGAGAGGTGGGACATATGACGAGGGACTCTATTTAGACTCATTTGTAGAAAGCCATTTGGAAGGAGCTGTGGTGTTGTATATTGAGTAGGGCAACTAAATTTACCAAGTAGACATTTTGTGCTCTTTCTCTCTCTCTCTCTCTCTCTCTCTCTCTCTCTCTCTGTTTGTGTCCAACACTCCACGCTGACTAGTATTCCTTTTACCTCTGTCCCCTCTCCAAACTGCAGAAAAAAGCACAGCTTGCCCATGCCGCTCTTGATAATCTAGGCCCGAAAGTGGATTTGGTGAGTGACGCTTGGTTCTTGCCTGCAGTTGAAAGTTCTTTGCTTGATGTGAGTCGTGTACATGAACATGGCATTTTATTTTCCTTTGTAGCCAATGTACAATCAACCTTCTGACACTGCCATATATCACGAAAACAAGAAAAAGTAAGCGACCTTCTTTTTAACGCTTGGATAACACTTGTATTGCAATGTTTTGGTAGTGAATTTGTGGTTAGCTTGCCTTAGGTTTATATGCCTGGTGTGGAATTGCTAAACTGCAAGTCTGCACATTGTTGTCAATCATTCCAGTTGCAGATTTGACAAATGTCAGCGTTGTGCTATAGGGATGTTTTCCTTTACTGTTAGAGGGGTCAAGCTAACCCTTATTTAGCTTAGTGATATTTATTAAGGCAAGCATCACTGACAAACAACTCTATGGAAGGCATTCCTTGTAAGTTAAACTTTTATTGTGCTTGTTTTTGCCTATCAGGGGTGGTGTTCACACTTGATAACTGTAGCTTCCAACTAAAGTATACTGCAGATTAGCCAAAAGCAGCATTTCCTTTACAAGTCCTTATGTTTGGCACTTCTTTCCAGATTCCACGAGTTTAGGAAAAGTTTGACAATATATTTTAAAAGGAGAGCACAAGAACGAGAAGCAAGGGTAAGAAAAGTTGCTGCTGGTCCCTTGCGTATTGTACTGCATTGGCCTTTACATACGAATGTGCTTGTGGCACACTACATTTGGACTGTCCTGCATACTAATATAGGACCCCCTTTCCCATTCTTTTGCAGGAAAAATACTTAACAGATACTTACAATCAGCTTATGCAGGCATGGCTGAGAAAAATGGAAAAGAGGGAAAACAACGCTGCACGAAAGTGAGTATCCTTTTGCCACATTGCATGTTTTTTTCCCTGTTTGTAAGTACTGTCTTGGAGCGTTGACATGAACATGAAAGAGCAGTGTCAAGTTTAATCAGCAAAAATTGCTGTGCATGAGAGTCGGAGGGAAAGGCAGATAGGGCAAAGGACGAGAGAGAATTGGGTGTGCCCACAGGTACCCATGACGGTGCGTACATCCTCAAGCGTAGTCGCAGGCCTTCAGGAAGCGAACTAGTGGCTTGGTGGCTTCGTGCATGCACCAGTACCTCGGTTAAGGTCTCTAGACCCCCTGTTCTTCACTCTGTTTTAGTTACTCAGTTAAAACAACACCAAATGTCATCCTCGGTAATTCGCACAAGTTGGGGCCCCCTGCTGACAAGTAGTGCCAATGAAAAGGAATCCCATTGGCTCTATTGTGTGCAGAGCCAAGGACCAGAAGCAGCGAGAGTTCTTTGAGAAGCAGTTCCCCGAGCTGAAGAAGCAGCGGGAGGACCGGGAGCGTTTCTCGCGGGCGGGCCAGCGGGTGCGCAGTGAAGCCGAACTGGAGGAGATCATGGACGGGCTCCAGGAGCAGGAGGTGGGTGGGCCCCCCCTTATGACTTGGAACAGAACTTGGGAGAGAGAAAGTGGTTTTCAATAGATCAGTGAGACCAGTGGCATGTTCCTTGCATGTGGGAGGAAGTGCAGCATGCGTTTATGGTGTGTTTTGTTCTTTTGTTTAGGTGGAAAGTTGGGCTAGTTGGAATGGATGCGTCATTTAAGATTGTCTTTAAAAACTACACCGATTCAGAATCCCATGTCCTTCTCTTAAAGTTGCCGTTATTTTCCAAGCTGATCTCAAGTATGCTTCGGTAGGATCAGCCGTGCGAACCCTAAGTATTCCTTTGGACATTCATGCGGTAGTTTCAGTGTAGTTGCCTGTTACGTAGTTATTTTTCTGAGCACAAGCATGCAACATGTAGTTGCATGCTTGTGCGGTTCGCTTAGCGAACTGTGTCGCTATTCATGCGTCGCCAGTGGTGCTTAGGCTGCTTGCTGTGTCTCTTGTGATGCGAGCTTGTTGTGGCGAGATCTGCTGGTGTGCATTTGGGAAACGGTCTGACACTGGCATTGCGGGTTGTGTGCAGAACGAGGATCGCAAGATGCGGAGCTACGCAGTCGTGCCACCGATCCTGGTGGACGTGCGGTCGCGGCGTCCACGCTACCTGAACCGCAATAGCCTGGTGGAAGACCTGTCGGCCGAGTACAAGGATCGCCAGATGCAGAATGTCTGGACCGACCAGGAGAAGGAGATTTTCCGTGAGAAGTACCTCCAGCATCCCAAGAACTTCGGCGTCATCGCCTCCTACCTGGAGAGGAAGGTGAGGGCTCGTGCAACGGTACTATTGCTGCCACCTTCCGAAAGTCACCGTTTCCATTTACAAGCTTTTCTTTTTCTTTTCCTGATCGTTTGTTGCACTCTTCGCAAGGCTCATTAGCCACTTAAGACCATTCACCAGAAAAAGATAAACATTGTAGTAGTGCAGTAGCGTCATTGTTTCTGAGTGCCCAACTCAGGCGTTGCATTTAGTATTTGCCACCAAAAAATTTCATTTCTGCCTTACGGTTTGCAAGTGTCTACCTTTGGTACTGTAGAAACTCATGCAAACACTTGAGAAAATGAGCCAAGTATTTTTTTATTTATCCACCACAAATATATGAGAAATAATATGAAATGGAAAGCTACCAACACAGGGTACTACCTTACTTGGTTGTTTGCAGTGAACTTGCGTTGATGTGATGAATCAATTGTGGTCTGTCTCCTGAGGTGTGGTGCTCTGCTGTCCCCGTGTGCGCAGAGTGTAGCAGACTGTGTCCAGTATTACTACCTGACCAAGAAGAGTGAGAACTACAAGCAGCTGCTGCGCAAGCACAACGTCAAGAAACGCACAAGAGCCATGGTGAAGGCCCCCGTTCCACCTGCCTCTCAGCCCCAGCCGGTGACAAGCTCATTGCCCGTGCGCAACCCCCTGCCTACGAGCAGTAGTGGCAGCACAAGCACCATCACTGCCACCACCACCACCGCCACCATTACCACGACCACCGCCACCAGTTCCACGACGGCAACAACCAGCACTGGTGTGGCAACCGCCACTGTTACGGCAACGTCGACTACCACTACCGCCACCGCAGCAACCACCACCGGCGCCTCCGCTGCCGCCACCACCACCACTACCACCACCACTGCACTCCCCACGGAAAGCAACGGCGGTGGCCGAAGTGAAGACAAGGCTGCGCCCTCGGTGGCGGCAGCACCGTCGAGGGGCGGGTCTCCGTGCCAGGCATCCTTGGCCACGCCACCTCCAACGCAACCTCAGGCCAACGGCCCCATTGGCGAGGAAGCCAGCAAGCCACCGTGCATTGTGGACACCATTAATGGGTGAGTTTTTCCAGTCCATTCTGTCCGTTCACCGTGTGTTCCATGGCATTGCAGTTAGCTTTGGGAGGGGGCTGTGGCGTTTTGCTCAGGTCTAGGTCATGGGTTCGGCCCTTTGCAGCTACTAAAATCCAGCCAACCTTGGCAAAAAACACTAATGTACTTGGATTTAAGTGCAGGGATTCCGGGTGGTCAGCGCTCCATCTGGAGTGCTCCACTATGGCGTCTCTTGTATGCTTGTAAATGCCACAAAGGAAAATGTCTGGCTATCTAGAAGACTAGCCGAGCAAGAAGGGATTGAATACGAAATCCCTGAATCTGCTGTGCTGTGACGTACAGGTTAAAATAGTTGCAATTCCACTTTATAGAATTGCAGTGTAAATTTCCTGTAATGCTGCTTTGCCCACTATTGCAGAGATGTTTGTTGGACTTAAATTGCAAGTGTGATTATTTACAGTGGGATTTAGTGTGTTTATGGTAGCCACTGCTAAAGTTGTGCAAATAACCTCAATGTTGTGCAAATAACCTCAATGGTAATTTTGTGTTGTTTATTTTCCAGTTTGAAGACTCCAATGCTGGAGAAAGTTTCGGAAAGCAGTGCAGCTACTTCAGTGGAGGGCAAAGGTTCGTGCATATGTTCACTTAGTTTCATTACTTCGAAGCCACGATGATGGAAAGGATGCGAGAAGGCTTTGACCCTGCGACACTAGTAAGCATTAAGAGCACACGAAAAAAAAAAATTGGACAGGCAGGATTGCATTGTGGTTTCTTCTGACGAGAGTGTCATCTGAATATCGTATTGCTTGGTTATTTGGCCCGGTCTTAATGCCAAGGGGAAAGGGATGCATGCTGAATTATTGATGCATCTGTGTCCTACCACTTGCGAAACAGTCTGTGAAAGGCAACGTGTGCGACTTGACACATGAATGCCCGGATGTCTGTGCAGGAGGAGGAGAGACTGGACTGCCTTGCATGGTGTGCCAGTGCCGCTTGGAGAAAAGTGGCCAGTGGCGGCCCCTAACCAAGGCAAACTGCCACATGTACGGTCTCAAGGACACGGACCTGGTGCCGGATGCACGTGTGTGCGTCAGCTGTCGGTTCAAGACCGTGCGCCAGCGTATTGCCCAGTACGTTTGCTCTCCCTATTGTTCGCTGGCCACCTCAGTACCTCGGCACGGCTGCTGCTCCTCTTGCCATGCTGTGCAGAGTCTGGGTTTGCTGGGCCCTTGGTTATTAAGTGGGGGGGGGGGGGGGAGGAAAGGCTTCAAACCATTGCACGCTCTGTTGTTACCAATTTACTCTAGCTAGTGCAGCAGGAGGCCTGTGCAGGTTGCTTGAGGTTTTGTATGAAAGGCTTCAAAAGCTTTGCTGTCATGTCTTAAACCTTCACTTAAAATTATGGGGTTTTACGTGCCAAAACCACTCTCTGATTACGAGGCACGTCATAGTGGGGGACTCTGGAAATTTGGACCACCTGGGTTTCTTTAACATGCACCTAAGTCTAAGTACACAGGTGTTTTCGCATTTTGCCCCATGGAAACGCGGCCGCCGTGGCCAGGATTCCATCCCGCGACCTCATGCTTAGCAGCCCAAAGCCATAGCCACTAAGCAAACACGGCGGGTCTTAAACCTTGGCTACAAAAGCCATTGTGTAAAAATCTCTGCTTGCACACCTTTGAGTCGGTGGTTCGCCTTCTTTTCTTTTTTCACAGCTTTTGTACTTTGCGCCACAGTACATTGGTGCACCAACTCGCCTATCATAGTACTCTGCTAAATGACATTTCATTAGAGTCGCCCACCGATAATTCGGATATGCTCCATTATTCGGACAGAATCGCAGCAGCGCCACATGGCCCCATAACTTAACGTATAAGGACGACTGAAATTTTGGACACCTTACAGCGTCTTCAGACAACTAATGAAGTGCAAGAAAGAATAGCATGAGAAGACAATGTTACAGAATCTTGGCTTTGTTTTGTGGCTGCGGGAGGAAGATTCGATGCATGCACCAACTACCGTCTGTTGTGACTGCATAACAATGATGGAGATATGGACTGGTTACTTTGCAAGCAAGCGTTGACAAATGTGGGTTGCATGTTAAGCGAACACTTGGGAAAATGGTTTCATTTTCGCGGGATTTCGTTATTTTGATCCAGCACATCAACAGGCGACAAGTGTTCGTGGCACTGTGCCACGAGTGCCATTGCATGCAGGCGTTGCTAGTCTGGCACTAGTCACGCGAAATCTCTTGAAAAGTATCTCCGAAAGTCGCATGCACCTTTCATGGCACCTTTTCTTGCTGCTCAATTCTGCTGAATCTGATATTTCAGACTCCTAATGACTCCTAAATGCCCTAGTTGAGTCTGAGTTATACATCTGTAACTGCATATGCGATAATTTGATATATTTGTGTCCATTATATCAAGGTGCGCATCTTTGTGGACTTCACCAGTATGACAGGTGTGTGCCAAATTTGGATTGTGTAGCCGGAATGTGCAGATGCACAGTCTCGCACGTACACAACGCCTTGTGTGGTTAGGGCTTTGTATGGCTGGAGAACAATTTGTTGGCTTTTATTTCATGATGCTGTGTTTTGGTCCTCCCTGAGTGCAAGCTTTGCTTTGCAAATTGTGCAGGTGCCCAATAGCAACGTGCAAAAGTCCCAAGCGCAAGATGAAGAGGTTACGGCCACTTCCTGCAAAGTGGACAGAGCTGGACAAGGACCTCAAGGAGTCTATCAGCAAGGAACTACGTATGTTTCCTTCCACATATTGCCATCTCGTTTTAGATGTTTAGTTTAGGACTGCGAAGTGTAGTGCCTCTAGTTACATGGGCTTTCAGTCATTCATGTGTAAGTCAAAGCTCTAGATTATGTTGAAGAAAACAACCTGCCTAAACACCATTCGCTCTAATCGGTCGCATTCAAGCCTGATTGAAAGCTCTCGTCAGCACCCTGAAGGTTGTTGAGGAAATTGAGAATAGTGGTTTTACAACAGCATATTTGTAGCAGGGCTAGTAAATGTAACAGGCGCCAGGCAGGGTTTGTACATCGTGAAAACTATCGAATTTGGAAAAAATAGATTTAAGGGCCCTTGCACCTCCTGGAAAACTGGTGTTGGGGGCAACTTTTGAACATAAAAAATAACGTTCTCCACACAACGCTGTGCCATGGACACTGTCTATCGCAAAACAACCCTAGATATTTTCTTTTGAGAGTGTTGCTAAATGATTGCAATGTGGCATGTCCACAGCCACCGACGACAGGCTTATTTAGATCGCTATTGCCATCTTGAAGCTAGACAAAGCCAGATCAAGCAACCAAACTGTGCCACCATTTTGTTGGTTGACCAGCCAGTTCACACCACAGCTGTCGTGGCTAGATTTTTGAGCCCTAGTCTCCAGAAATGCCTGGTGAAAACTTGAGTTTCAGTCGTTTGGGTTTAACGCGACGAGTATCTTTGGTTGATGTTGGACACTACTAACCATTGTGCCAGAAGGCAGTTGACATTGTTACAATGGGAAAGTCCTCTTAGAAAAGCGATCTGAAGAGCTTGAAGTGTGTTTCAACTTGGCAGCTGCTTAGCTGCAAGGGAACTGCAGCTAAGGAGTAGCTTTCACTTTTTTTCAGTGTTTGCCCCCTTTTTGAATTTTAGCCTTTGGCATCCTTGAAATCCTATAATCGTCTACAACCAGGATAAGCGACAGATAGTTGACAGTTGGAGGCACTTGCTCACCTGTCGGCACGACTTTCTTTGTCTGGTACATGCCCCAAATTATTCGTTTCATTTCTTCACCCCACACCTCCACTTCAACACCATCCTTTAACTGAAAGGTGGTGTCGCTCTTGGCTTCCAGGGTGAGGAATGTACTCTCCATTGCAGTGCCTCTCCACTTCAGTACTTGTGAGTGTATATGCTGATCTGCAAGCTTGCCACTTGCAGGGGAACTTGGCTGAAGGGCAATGTTTACTTCAATCGAGAGACACTACTGCCCGCCACAGGTGCTAGCTAAAGGAAGACTTTGAGTGCAGGGTCCCGTGGGAACAGAGCTGTACGAGTTGCTCACTTTATATTTAGCCTCTTGGTATCGGCATCATTCTCGGTAATGCCCTGCTGCCAGGATTCACAGTCTTCACTTCTTGTTTGGTATTGAATAAGCCAGTGACATTGCTTGTAGCTGCAGTGCTGGTGTGTATTTGGCATGCCTTCTGTGACTCCCGAGGTTATAGTGATTGAACATGCAGTTTTCGTTGCTGCCTGGACCTGTCCCAAGTCGAATTTATTCTGGTAAAGTTCATTTCGTTGCCCAACCCCTTTTCTTGTTTCTGCACTTTTAGTACGTTCGCTTTACGCCATCTGACGGTGTTCAGGGCACTGACAGTTCTGTACAAATCTGCGAGCAAAAGCCTACATGCTTTCCTGGAAGTTTTGCAAGTTCATTGAAGTTGGGTTGTGCATTCAGAGACGTGATCATGTAAGGAAGGCAAAATGCTTTGCTATGAGGCATACCGTTATTTCCAGCGATATAAAACCTGGCTGTGTGTAGTGCACTCGAAGCTACTGGTAGCCGTCTGCACACACTGGGGTTCTGGTACAAATGCATTTCCATTTCGTGCAGTTTCAGTGAGCTGAAACACATGTTGCACCAGTTGTTTGTTAAGTGGAAATGCAGGTACTGGTAAGGTTTACAAAAGCAAATTTCTGGTGACTTTCTGGTTAGAAATACTGGTTGGTTGCCTGTTATCTTGAAGAGGGTTGCTATTGACATGTTGCACACCGCGTGAATACTGCAAAAAACGGCCATGCTGGGACGTAGTCAAGTAAATTTGTTGTTGTGCAGCTTCATCATGTTGTTTTTCAAGCCTTATTGTTTACACATTTTGTTGCTAATGAGATCAAATATTGTGCTTTGTTTCTAGCCTAACTAGCTCTTTTAAATATTGGTCGTAAAGAAAAAAGAAACTGTTGCTGAGTCTTGTACTTGCTCCTTTCAGCACGTTCTGGGTAAGCATAGTCCGAGTAACATTGCAGGCTGCCTCCATGCATGCATTTCTGCAAGCGCGCGTTTGCTTTTGTTCGACTTTTCAGAAATCCCAGCCGGAATCCAGAAATGCTGCTCGGCGTGCTTCAACAGGATAGCGAGAAAGCTGGACCCTCATCCTCCGTCAGAGGGTAAGGGGATTGTTCTCGCACGTATTTTGCTCATTCTCGTGCCTCCTGTGGGGCCTCACGTGGCACATATATGAAAGGGCAGCGCTAAAGGCTCGCTCGTTTTCTCTTGAACGTCATTGATCGTCGTGCTAGTTGCGGACATGCTGCCCTAGCAGTGGTGTGGCATTTGCCGCACGCTCGGTAATGGATAGATAGATTTAGCTGGGGAAATCTGGTGGAGTGGTTCAAGTGTATGTGCTTTCTGCTACTCCACTTCGCTTGTGAAAGTGCTGAAGTGCTGTGAAAGGTAAAATTTTATTAACAGGGAAGAAGAATGGTGGATGATATAATGTCGCACCTATGCGTGAGCTTGGCTAGCAAAATAAGGTGGTGGATACCAAATAAGTGATAAGAACGTTGTACACTGCAGCACAGCATTTTTATTAATTTATTTGGAATGCTAGCCATTCTGCTGTCTTATAGATAAGATGGTGATTAACTGTAATCTTCTTGTTGGCAAAAAAAGAAAAGAAGGTAAGATTGCTTGGCTATGTGAGATTTTCATAGGGGCCAAAGCTCTTTAACAAGTGTGGCTGCCACCAGATTATCTCCAGGGTGATAGTTGTGTGCTTCAAGAAAACTGGGGGTGAAGAAGTATTGTTTTCTTTGCCGTCACTCGATTTGATGCTTCTCTCGCCAAGAAAGATGAGCGGTTAGCTGTCACAGTAGTATTTGCTGTGATTTATGAATGTATATTTTGCTAAGCAATTAAAAAGGGGGGGGGTAACATGCTACTATTAGCACTTTAGCACATTTCTTTTATCTTTGCTTTTACAGACGGGACGTACAATCCTAGCAATCGAGGCACACTGTCTACAAGATTGGCCTTCTGTTTGTTGTGTGGTTTTTTTCCCAAAGTACGTTTCACCGATCATAACTTTCTCGGCTGCGCACACTCGCTACAGTTTTGCAGGGAAAATTCTCAATTGCGCATGTTGCAAGTCAAAATTACCTTTCCCCCTGAAGAATTTATACTTTGGAAGGTTTCTAATTATTAGTGCAGTAACGGAGCAAATGATTACCAAAATAAACTCTTGTCTTTGGTGTAATTGAGCCTTCTAAGGCGATGCAAAAGCAAATTTCTAGCAATAGCTGTCGATGGAGCACAGCGATGCGGCAAGCAATTGTGGCACATCTGTTCAAGGGTGGTTGTAATCTCGACAAAAACTGATAAGCGACAGTTTTCAGGGCGGGTGTCCAGATGATTAGCGACACTCTTAGTAAACGCTGCAGAGTTGTCTTGTGTACAGTTGATTTCATGGAGAACAAGCGATACAGCTGTGTGGAAAGCCTCTCTCTCTCCTCCTCCTCCTCCCCTCCATGTGGGCCCTCGAAACCTCGAAATGACGACACGGGAGTGTACGTGCTTTCAGTGGGACTGAGCATAAGGACTGTTGCAAGTGGCACCCAACCATGCGTTGTGTGCCTAGGCCATCGTTTTACATGCAAGCCTCCCGTACGTAAGTGCATGCAAGGGGCGAGAATCGCAAGCAGTTTGTAACGTGCTGTAGTGTAGTGGCAGGAATTGAGCCTATCTGGAGCTGTGTGCAGGAGCACTTCTCATAACTAGGCGTGCACTGTTGTTTTTCAGTGAAGTAATGATCAGATTTGTGTCAAGCGTCTTGTCACAGACAAGACTCTAGCAGGGCTTCATTCGTGGAAGCAGCCTACTGTAGTGGTTCAACCAGGTCTTGCTCTGCTTTTCTATAATACTGACCTTGCGAGTTCGTAACCTACATTTCAGGTGCTGATTATCGTGCTGCTTATGGTTACGGCTGCTTAGTGTTAGCTGCTCAGGCATGCCAGTTATTGTAATGCCAACTGTGATCGGCATGGCATGAAGATTTGCTCTCCTCTCCAAGCTTGGTGGCTGAGCATGCATGTGTTGTGTTCAATTGTGCAGACGGCGGGGACAGCTCCCGGTGGACCGAGGAAGAGATGGAGATGGCCAAACGCGGACTTCGGGAGTACGGCACGGACTGGCCCGCCGTAGCGTCGGTCGTTCAGAGCAAGTCCAAGGAGCAGTGCCGGAACTTCTACTTCAACTACAAACGCAAGCTGGGACTCGACGAGATTGTGCGGACGTTCCGCGAGGTGCGTGCGTGTGTGTGCGTCGCTCAGCGCTGCTGGCGTGTGCCCATTGCAGCTTCTCCACTGCACATGTGTGTGGCGGCCTATGCGGCACAGTTCGCTGCCGTTTCGGTCGGTTGTTTGATGCTGGCTTCTGTCGTTGGAAGATGGGATGCAACTTGTTCCCGCCTTGATAATTCCACATCTGTGAACTTAAGGCAATGTCCCTTTGCAAGAGTGTCGAATTACATTGTTCGTTGTGTGTGTGTGTGGAAGGAGTATGTGGATGAAATCCAGTGGTTTGGCTGCAGGACGGCATATAACTTCATGGCATATATATAGTGAGCTCTGCAGGAAATGATTTCCTGTTACTGCATTTCAAGGCAGACAAAATTTAGCGTGCTTGTGTACCTTGTACAACCGTCATTTCATTCTTCAGATTGGGCCAGGATTTTTTTTTCCCAAGGGCTCTTTCTTTTTACGTTTAATTGAAAAGTCCAAGTGGCACAACACCTATATTATCCTCAGCATCAATTGGCTGTGATAGATGGATGATAACACAATCAAGCAAGATGCCTTGTTACATTATTTGAGCCTAGCAATCTTTCAGAAAGTTCTAGCACCACCTACAAAAGGAAATGGCGCTCCCCTTGAGTTGCAGTTCTGTGCTGTAGTGTTCTTGAGCTCAGTCATATATTCAGTTATACACCACCGACCAGTTACAGCTTTCAGTTTTCCCTCTTCACTGCTGCTGTGTTTAGTGTTTGAACGCTGCTATCACTAACACCTTGTGAAGGTTAAGCTTGTAAGTGCTGCAAGCAGATTACTACAAAGCTTACTACGAGTGGATTCTCTGTGCAAATATGTAACAAGCAATGCCTCAGCATTGCACTGAGTAAAGTTTTTCTTTTTCCTCATTTTTGTCAAAACATGGTTTTTGGTCACTTTGCTTGTTTGCTAGGCTGTCCCAATCGCACGGAGAGAGTGTAATTTCAGAGGTGGGTGTGCTCGGCTCCTCCTCCGTGCCGTGGTGCTTGCAACCGAGGGCTATTCATGCATGTGGGCACTCTTGATACTGTTGTTGTGGCTCGGATTAAGCAAGAAAATAATGCTTTTGCGCTGCTATGTGATCCTTTACTGATTTGGAAATGACGGCTGAAGGTGTACTAGGGGCAAAGTGCATGCTAGTGCCTATTTATTCTCAAATCCGTTTAACTTTTTTCTGCGGACATACTCCCGCTACAGTAAAACCTCGTTACTACAAACACCACATTAATGAACTTTTCAGATTACCAAACTTTTCAGAATCCCCTGCTGACTTCTGCAAGAAATGTGAAAAACAAGCAAACAGCGGGTGCTGAGAGCCAACAGCGACATTTTCGTGGATAGCTCTTATGGTGACAACTTATGAACTGACGGGTTGACGGGCACAATGGTTAATTTTGGGGCTTTCGCTATAACAATCTTTCAGAATAATGAACAATTTACCGCGGTCCCCTGAAGTTCGTTATATGCAGATTTCACTGTACATTCACATGAGTATGTAGAAGGAGATTGTCTTTGCAAAAGATAGTTAGTATGTGCTGGAAACGCACTATACTTCAAAATTCTCGGGCTATATGCAGTGCTTAGCCAGTTTCAAAGCAGTTTCGCCTGCTGGTGTCAGCGCTTGCTTTCGTCAGTGAATGTTGCCGTCGTGATAGGGCGTGAAGCCAGACGTAACATGACCTGCCCACAGTGCAATTTCCCATGTACTTGATTGAGGTGCACATTAGAGAACCCCAAGTGGCCAAAATTATTTTCGAGTCCCTCGCTACAGTGTGCCTCATAATCATATTGTTTTTGGCCTGTACACCCGGAATTTTGCATTGCAAAAAGCAATTGTATATGGAAACTCTACACACTGACATCAACACTTCCTCTCAGCTGCGTGGAACGCCAACGCCGCATCTGGACATGGCAAAGTGCAGACGCTCAGTTTAAGCAGCATGCACACATTACAAAGAAATAAGGTTGAGTGCACGCTGAACATGAACGATAATTGAGCCAACCAAACTTGCCATTCGGCGTGGTGTGAAGAGTGGACACACACTTAGAAGCACGGGGCGCAGAGGTGAATGCAGTGGCCGTACGTATAGCGTGAGCATCACTGGCGCTGCAATGGCTCTGGCAAGAGCTACAGGCGTGTACACAAAGCTCGTGTGTGTGTGTGTGCGTGTGCGTGCATGCATGCATGTGTGCGTGTGTGTGAAGGAATGGGGAAGTTCACTATAGGTGTGAGCATTGTACTGTCGATAATGCGGCAGTCGCACAGTTCCGTGATGGGTTTTTGCTTTCTCTTGATACGGAATACAAGCAACCGTTGTATATAGCTTTCATTGATTACGAGAAAGCGTTTGATTCAGTCGAAACCTCAGCAGTCATGGAGGCATTACGGAATCAGGGTGTAGATGAGCCATATGTAAAAATACTGGAAGATATCTATAGCGGCTCCACAGCCACCGTAGTCCTCCATAAAGCAAGCAACAAAATCCCAATAAAGAAAGGCGTCAGGCAGGGAGATACGATATCTCCAATGCTATTCACAGCGTGTTTACAGGAGGTATTCAGAGACCTGGATTGGGAAGAATTGGGGATAAAAGTTAATGGAGAATACCTTAGTAACTTGCGATTCGCTGATGATATTGCCTTGCTTAGTAACTCAGGGGACCAATTGCAATGCATGCTCACTGACCTGGAGAGGCAAAGCAGAAGAGTGGGTCTAAAAATTAATATGCAGAAAACTAAAGTAATGCTTAACAGTCTCGGGAGAGAACAGCAATTTACAATAGGCAGCGAGGCACTGGAAGTCGTAAGGGAATACATCTACTTAGGGCAGGTAGTGACGGCGGATCCGGATCATGAGACGGAAATAATAAGAAGAATAAGAATGGGCTGGAGTGCATTTGGCAGGCATTCCCAAATCATGAACAGCAGGTTGCCGTTATCCCTCAAGAGAAAAGTATATAATAGCCGTGTCTTACCAGTACTCACCTACGGGGCAGAAACCTGGAGGCTTACGAAAAGGGTTCTACTCAAATTGAGGACGACACAACGAGCTATGGAAAGAAGAATGATAGGTGTAACGTTAAGGGATAAGAAAAGAGCAGATTGGGTGAGGGAACAAACGCGAGTTAATGACATCTTAGTTGAAATCAAGAAAAAGAAATGGGCATGGGCAGGACATGTAATGAGGAGGGAAGATAACCGATGGTCATTAAGGGTTACGGACTGGATCCCAAGAGAAGGGAAGCGTAGCAGGGGGCGGCAGAAAGTCAGGTGGGCGGATGAGATTAAGAAGTTTGCAGGGACGGCATGGCCACAATTAGTACATGACCGGGGTTGTTGGCGAAGTATGGGAGAGGCCTTTGCCCTGCAGTGGGCGTAACCAGGCTGATGATGATGATGATGATACGGTCATTCAGAAGATGGTGTGCATGTGCATGGATAAACTTTTAATGTTGCTGCCGTCACAACAGTTTTAGCAATGACTTTTTTCAAAATTGACCATATAGACAAAAGATGTCCAGAACTCGCTCGGAACACTTCTGGCTTGGGGCTCACTCGGTCACAGACTCGCCAAAATTTTACTCCGCCAAACTCGCACTTGCAGGTCAGTCCTAAGTTTGAATTAGTCTACTCATGAGCGAGTTTGCCGACCTATGCCATACCCACTCCCCGTTCCCCTTTGCGCTGAGCACTTTCGTTCGTGAGGTAGCGGTGAAAAGTAATCCAAGTGAGAATAAGGCACCCTCTCCAGAATTCCCATCTCGAGATGGCATTGAACCAGATGGCCGGTGCGACCAGTTTCCCCATGACAGTTTTTCCAGTGACAATTGGGATTGTGTAACAAGTGGGCTCGTTCCCATACCAACTAGCCTAACTACAGATACTATTTGGTTTTGCTAAGCTTCCGGAAACGTGCAGCTCCAAAGGACACAAATTACTTGTTTAGACATAGCTAATAAGGCAAATATTAAATACAAGAACTCAAGCCATAAGCAGGTGTGAGGGCTTGGAATGCATTCATATCTTTCACAGCTGCTAGCCTTCATATCACAGTGACCTACGGAGGCAATTGTTGCGCTTTGGTGCATTAACTGCAGATAGCCTTTGGCGAATACTGCTAGTTTAACAGTTCGCGCTCTCTGCTGGGTCTTGAGCAACTACTGTGCAGGTTTGTGTAATATGGACATTCCTGGACTTGATGATTGACAGCAGTGCTGAGCAGCTTATTCCTTTGACCCCAGCAATGGCTGTGCTCGGAAAAGAGCTATGTGCAGAGATGCATTGCCATGAAGGTCCCGAAATTACTCTAGATGAACAGCAATCTTCACCTCTTTTACGACGATACCAGTTTGCATTGGCACGTAAGGTCACTGCACCGAAATATCCCTACGAGCTCTTGCTATTTGCATGTGCAGCGACTGTGCGTGTAGAGCTGACGCAGTGGACGTTTGTTGGTTTGAGATTGTGCATTTACTTTAAGCGCACTTACTTTAAGCTATTTGGTTCGCAGGCTCGCGGCAGTAAAGAGGACGGCAAGCGGCAAGTGACGGACGACGAAGACACTGGTGAGACGACAACGAGCTGCGAGGAGGACAACGGTGCGGACCACTGTAGTAGCGACACAGCGAGTGCCTGCAGTCCATCGGGCAAGCAGATGGAGGAAGGTGAGACTGCTCTTGGCTTCCATTTGCCTTCTCTTTGCTCTTTTTTTGGGGGGGGGGGGGGAAGAAATGGCACTGTTACTCTCGTCACACTTGACAGACTTGGATCTGGATAACTGCATGTACAGAAAAAACTCGTTACTATGAACACCACGTTAACGAACTTATAAGGAATCCCCTGCTGACTGCTTATAGCTTCAAGGTTAATATATTTCAGTACTACGAATTTCAGAATACAAAAGTTTTCAGAATAACACTCAGTATTCAGTTTCTCTGTCATGCTCTGCCCAAACAAGCGTTGCTTAGCAGTGAAGGTGTCTCTTCCTTCTTTCATGCTTCTTTCTGGGACCGTGCTAGCTACGCGTTAGTAGGGCTGGGCAAAGATACTTTGCAATTGTATCATGATATGACACAAGATATTCGGGTAACAAGTATTTGAGGTAGATACAAGATACTATCGCAATTATTGTACCCGATATGATACTTCCCATTTGTATCTTACGATATTTCGATACATCCGCAAATTTCTAATTATAGATCTGTATAATGTAGGTGCAAACGTGCATGCACAAAAATGTTTGCTTGGAAATTTCTTAACTCCGACCAACCTCGCTTCATTTGAATGAAGTGTCTGTTATTTTCTTAAAATTATTGTCTTGCTCAAAGTATAAAATTTGCATTCCAAAACAATTCATTGGGGTTGCTTTAGCTACTAAACATGAAAGCTCTCTATATGCTGTGCCGTTGGCAGCTTTTGCTTGTCGCATTTGTAGTTTATGGGAGTCGCTGCTCTGCTTGCTGACCAGCTAGTGGGTCACCATCTAATTACATCTAAGAACATCATTAAGAAGCCTCTGCATGATGGTGCAAATACCCCTGTGGAGTTTTACCTTCTGAAGTTTTTCTGCCTGCCCTCGCTGGGAGGGCTCTGGCAGAAAGATAAAAGAATGCCGCTGCTGTTACTTTTATTCAGGTGGTTTAGTGGCAGCAGTATGAGCTTGAGAAGCAGAGTTCAGTCAACGTTTATAACTTTTTCTTGGACAAGTTGGTGTTTGGTGAACGACAGTATTGTAGCGGGGGGGAAAAAAACGGAAAAGGAAGGGTCGGTCGTTTACACAACGGTCGGTCTGCCTGACGTAGGTTTTCCTGCAGCTTGGTGGTATCTGGTAAACCACAGCAGTAGAACACTTCTCCACGTAGCGTTTTGCGTGCTTGACTTGGCACGTTTGCGCAGCACGTCCTGTGATTCGGGGGCTGTTGTGTGAACAACCGAATGAGGGAACACGCAAACAATTTTAAAAAGTATATGAGCGCCCATGTCTCTGCACGTTGCAGATCATGCTGTTGTGAGCCACATGTTTCTGAGGTGAGAATCCTAGGTAGGAGTAGAGATAAAACCGGGCGGCAACTGCTAGAGGCATATGACATTCACTTCAGTGGTCAAGCATCTGTAAGTCAAACGTCTGTTTCATTATATGTTGTGGAAATGAAATTTAGTTTTGATGCAAACAGGATAACTTGTCGCTTGCTCTTTGCTGCCCCCTGATGTCAAGAGTGTGCCCAGTATATATGTAGCAAGCTTTGTGCCTAATAAACAGTTGTGAATGTAGCGCCACCTTACTTTTTCTCCTCTGTCACTTAAGATCTTCTTTTTTCCTTTTCTTTTTTTTTACTTTTTTGCGCTACCATACCACGTCGTCCAACATTTATAGTTTCGCGCAGTGCTGCTGCGATAGCAATATCTTAAGTATCACGATACACTCTTTCCTGTGTCCGAAATACAGAAATGCATCTTGCCAGACGTATCATGATACAGGATACCCAAAGAGTATTTAAGATGCACGCATCTTCAATACTGCCCAGCACTACGCGCGAGGATGCCACAAGGTCGCACTTTGCGGACGGTGTCGTTTACATGTGCTTTGGAATAGTTCAGGTATTACCTCAAGCAAGACAGTTCCAATGATCAGTCATCCCAAGGAACGTGAAAAACATACAAACAGAAAGACACATTGCACTTTGGAGGCGACATGCGGCTTCCTTTTTTGTCTGTGCTTTTCTTGGCATCAGTGTCTTTTGCGCATGTGCCACTCTTACTATACGGTGCCTTGCTGATGCGTGGCGGTGGGGTCTATGGAACATAGCAACAGTTTGGGCTGAGGGCCTATAACAATGTTTTCGAGGGTAGTTGTTACTGTGCCATCGATGGGTGGTGGAATGGTTAATTTCGGGAGCCTGATGTTTACTAGTCATGTCATCAGAAGCCAACAAACATTGACACCAAGGACAGCATAGGGGAAATTATCTGAAGTTCTTAATTGAATTAGAGAAATTATATAATGAAGTATTTAACTTAACCTTTTGTGCATAGAATACCGTGTATTTAGAGCCTCAATATAACAAAGTGTGTTTGTACGCGGTGTCAATATAACAAAATTTCACTGCTGCCACAAAGCAATTCAGAGACAATAAATGGAAGCTTCCGCGGAGGCAGATGGTCAGAGAATTGAATTACAAGCGGCTGTTCACAACCGTATCTCTCAAATTGCTTGCCATAGGACGAGAGTGACCCCCAAAGTGGAGCCGCATCGTGTTCCGTATAAAGTCCAACTGCGATAAGGTGTGCTTTAGGTGCAAGTGAAAGCGTGCGAGGGTGAGACAAGAAAGATGGTGGCTTCACGAGTGCCGCCTTCCCGCTTGAGCAAAGGGGAAGGAGAGTGGAGCGAGCTCGTGGTAACATAAGCGAGGGGGTGGGGAGACGGGCAAGTTGGCTCAGGTCTCGGTTTGTAGTGTGTGTTTTGGCTGTGGCTGTGTAAGCGCGGCTGAGCACATAAGCAGCCGCACAGCCTGCTTTATAAGTAATAAAAGAGTGGGCGTGCTGATCGTGTGGCATCGTGTAAGCTATCTTCCCGCCGTTGCGTATGGCTGTTTTCATGGTTGGTCGGGAAGTCTGAGATGGTTGATGGTCGGTGGTCTAACTCGGCGAAGAGAACGTCCATTCGTTCGTTCGTTCATAATCTCATTGACACATGGAGCATTCGCTCCCCCCTGTCGGAGCTTTTCATGATAGCCTTGTCCCAGTGCTGGCGACGCTATCGGCGTCTGGCTGTTTGGGCAAATTGCGAGCAAAAGCGTGGCTGGCTTCTCTTAGTTTGTACCGCCAATGTGAAGACATCGTCGACGTGGCGCGAAACCATGTCATTCGTTGCCGACTCCCAAATTCATCAGAATTGTTTTCTCATTCAAAATTGCTTTTTTTTCCCCCTATTGTCCGATAATTAGTAAAATTCTGAGGCCTCTTTCTGTGTAAGCAAAATCGAGCAGTGACTGCACTTACTTGCATAAAAGGTCGAATTTCAATACAAATAATTTGATATAACAAAGCAAATTGCCGATCTTGCCGACTTCATTATATCGAGGTTTAACTTATCTGTAATGGTGGCAGTTAGACGGCGTAAACTGTACGATGCGCACCGCTGTTCGCATTCCATTTGGGTGCCGATAGTTGAAGTTGAAGTTTATTTTCACCACTAACAGTACAGTGTGTTTTACACAGTACAGTTGTGGCGTGGAAAGTGGGAAAAAGTCGGCGCTGATGCAGCTTGACTAGCCCCACCTCCCATCCGTACAAGGCAGCAGAACGACAGCACAGCAAACTTCATAGTCTTAACGTATGATAGAAAAAGAAACAAAATAAATAAATAAAACTTGTACGATAATTGTCAAGTAGACATAATAATATGCGCCCTTGGGTGCCTAAAAGTACACCAATCATTCACGCACAAAAAACCAAAACCAATGACAAGAAAATTATTGCAAGGTAACATTACAGTAAGACGTACTGTAAACAGACAGGAGTGTTTTATTTCGACAGAATATTTGTCGAAATAAAGAATAGCATGTGCAGTTCCACTATACTGCGATGCTACTTGCCCTATACTGCAATATTTTAGCTTCTGTTTTCTTTGATTTTTCTTTTCTCACTTTCAAATAAAGGAAAGCCACAACAGAAATGAAAATATCGCAGTATAGGGCGGGCATCATCACAGTGCGGTCAAACCGGATGTGCGTGCCTGTCAGTAGTGATGACTGGACAGCATGCACCTTCAGTTTTGCTTCAGCCATGTGCTCCGCTGTTGCAGTTTCATTTAGCGCTGATACTACAAGTCCTTATTACACGAGGGACCGAACGATGGCGCCACCATCCCACACCATATTAGATAGACACTGCCTGAGCGTTTCTTTTGCATCCTCCATCTTCGCAACCCTCATTCTCGGGTGTCTGAGCAAAATGTACCGCTGCTATCACAACAGCTGTTCTCGCTGCACCGTTGCAGTCATCATAGATGCTTTCATGGTTGTTTTCTTGCCTTCCTGTTTTTTTCCCGATTGTGGAGGCGTATATATACGTCGTCGTCACAATAAAAGCCAGTTGAAGTTTACACATAGTGTGTCCCTTCTTTGTTCGATGTCCTGTCTTTGTGCGCACATAAGTCTCAAAAGATTCATAGATGCCGACTCCGCCTTATGCAGAAGTGGTCGCCGCTAGCAGACAAGGCGCGAAAGGGACACCTTTAAGTTGTGTTTGCCCTCCTAATTGGTCGGGGACACCCGTTGCTTCCACAATGATGAAAGACACTACTGAAAACAGTGTAGTGGCGAAGTATGCGAATCCAAGCGCGGGGTCCCATTAGTGTCTAAAAGGTCTTTTGGGGGCCAGCTTGGCTTCATTTTGCCGATCCATGCTAGTCGCGTGAGAGCATGCCGAAAACACAGATTGCAGTGTTGCGTATCTGGTGGCGCAGAGTGTATGTACGTAATGTATTGTTCTGATGCCGATTCAAGCAAGAAGTCCACGGGTAATTAAAATGCACAGGAGGGAGACCCTTCGCTTACTTATCGGAGCTGCACTGCTTGCATTTTATTTGCATAAAACTGATCATAATTTTTGATGCATTAGTATTAGGAGTGTCAAAGCGGGAAAAATTGTGTAACATGTGGGAAGTCAGTGAAGTGTTAGAGGTCTGTGAGAAGAGAAGATGCCTGATCTGCGTCTTCGTCGTCTTGATTGCTCTGACAAACATTGTGTTCATTCATGTACGGATTGCTCCATAACAGTGTGTATATATATATATATATATATATATATATATATATATATATATATATATATATATATATATATATATAGTGCAACTGACGCAGCTCTGCTCTAGACCGTCGCGTCACTTGCACTTTGCTTCTCGAAGGGGCTACACAGGTGTCGAGTGAGCTCCTGAATGATCATCACAGTGCAATATGGTGAATGCGGCTTAAATCGTGGACCCCAGACTTCGAAGGGGTGCTGCGTAATGCAACGTATTTCTTTGCATTTACTGCTAAATCGTCGCTGTCTTTTCTTGTCTGCCAATGTCTGCATGTATGTTATAATGAATATCGGATATATAACGAAGGAATTTATGTGTCCAATGTGACTTTGTTACGACTAGGTTCAGCTGTATGTAGGATCGGCTGCATCTGATGGAAGTTGACGCACTTTATGTTGCAACCTTATTCTCGGGACCAACCACCGTGTTGTTGACCGTGCCCATTTCCTCTTTCAGTTTCAGGCTGGGAGAACGAGAGGCCGATACCCACGCGGCCGACGCTAGCCGTGTCGTCGGCGCCACACGCGGACGTGACGGGCAAGGCGCACGCGGAACTGAACAACGGCCTCGAGGCGTCCGCCGACTACGACAGCAGTGCGACCGTCAGTGCCGACGAGGGCCAGGGGGCGCCCGAGGCAGAAGGGTCGTCGTCGCGGCACCACCGGGCCGGTCCGCCCGACGCCAAGGAGGCCGGCCACGAGGGCGCCACCTGCATGCGAGACCTCATCTTCCAGGCCATCGAGATGACCCTGCAGTACTCGATGAAGCCCGGCCGCAACGGGCCGCCGACCAAGGAAGGCCCCTCGGAAGCCCCTCCGCCCTCCTCCTCCACGGTCGCGCCGGAACCCGTGGCCCGGTCCTCGCCCTACCACCTGGCTGGCGCTCCCAACAGTCTGGTGCACGCCGAGGGCCTCGTGGCGCAGTTTCCTCACGTACCCCACGTGGCCGCTCCACCCCCCGTCGTCGCGGTGTCTCGGGACGACGAGTACGAGGTGCAGGACCTGAGCAAGAAGTCGTCGCGGGAGCCCAGTCCGCACCGGGAGCTCCGGCGCGAGAAGCTGCCGCCGGCGCCCTTCAGCTACGCGTCGCAGCCGTACGTGCAAGTGGCCCAGCCGCCACCCGCGCACTCGAACCACCTGCGGAGGACGCCCGAACCCCCGCCCCAGGTCATGTTCGCGCCGCGGTCGTACGGGCCGCCTCCGCCCGAGCGGCCGCCACCGCACCTGGTGGCACAGTCGCTGGCGCCGCGCAGCCTCACGAAGGCGGGCAAGAGTGCCGTGCCCCCGCCGCCCCCGCTGGTGGCGGCCAGCAAGCCGTCGCTGTCGCCCAAGCCGATGTTCAAGGACAGCAAGCCACCGTCGGGCTCCATCACCCAGGGGACGCCGTTGAACCAGCCCGCCACAGGCAGCTTCCCGCCGTCCCGCTACGAGGGGCTGCTGCGGCTGACGCCGCCGCAGGGCAAGGAGCCCTCCTCGGCCGCCGGTTCCATCACCCTGGGCACGCCCGTGCCTCACGACAGCGGTGCGCCCAAGAAGCAGAGGCCGTCCGAAGGGCCCGAGCCACGCGCCTACGACCCAGCCGAGCAGTACTACCGCGCCGCCGCTGCTGCTGCTGCCTCCTCCCCGGGCGGATTCCAGGGCCCGTTCCAGCCGCCGTCGTCGACTTCCGGCGGCTACTCCTCGTCGCCTGGTTTCCGGCCCAAGTACTCGAGCGAATCTCAGCTGAGCAGCAACCAGATCATGATAGACTTCAACACCTCCAAGCAGATGCAGATGCGCCGCGGCTCGTCCGGCGACGCCAGGGCCTCGCCGCAGGCGCGAGACTCGAGCCCCGCGCCGGCGCTGCACCCAGTCTACCAGGTGCCTGCGTACTATGGCGCGCAGGGGGCGCCTCCGCCACCGGTGTTCCTGCAGCACGCGCCCGCCGGTGCCGTGGAGCGGCCGCCACCGGCTGACACGTCGCCCGGCGGCTGGGCCAGCAAGCCCCTGGCGCTGCACCAGGGGGCGTCCGGCGGTACGCCACCTGCGACGGCAGCCACCTCCCGGCAGAATGTGATTCGCAGCGTGCCGTGGAGCACGGCGCCCAAGAGCGTCATCCAAGCGCCCAAAGCCGGCTCGCCGCGCGCCGAGCTCGAGAGCCCCGGCCGCCGGGTCCAGTCCCCGCGCGGCGGAGGCCAGCCGTACGCCGTCGTGTCGCCCTCGAGCCACGACCCGTTTACGACGCTGGTGAACGCCGCCGCCGCGCAGCCCAGCCTGGCCGTACCCAAGGAGGACCAGAAGCCCCGCGAGCGGCCCGCCGTCGAGGGCCTCGAGAAGTCGCTGCTCGAGATGCACCAGCGGCCGCGGCAGTTCGGCGGCGACATGCCACCGCCGCCGCCGGACTTCCGCGGAGAGGCTGAGCGGGCCGCCATGCGCGCCGCGGCCGAAGAGCAGCGCTTCCTCGACTCTCGGCGGGGTGCCGAACCGCCGCCGGACTTCCGCCAGACGCTGCGCCTCGCGCGAGACGCCTTCACGCGAGACCAATTCGAGCGCGAGATGCGCCAACAGGTGTCCAAGGACCACCAGGCCAAGCCGTTCCTGAGCCGAACGCAGCAGGCCGAGCTGGACAACGAGGCGTCGCGCATCTTCTCGCAGTCCTTTCAGAAGGACAGCCCGAAGCCGCCGCCGCAGGGCATCACGGCCGCGAACCTCATCGACGCCATCATCACGCACCAGATCAACCAGAGCACGGAACCAAAGCAGAACCCGGCGGGCGCCATGGACACCATCCTGTCGCGGTACGGCGAGCCCAAGGGCGCGTCGCTGCCGCCGCGGCTCAAGGCGCTGCCCACGCGCGACGAGGTAGTCACCATCGAGGACGGGCCATCCGAGCGGGGGCCGCCACGCATGGAGCCCGAGAAGGTCATCACGCTCAACCAGCACATCGCGGCTATCATCTCCAAGAACATCTGCAACCCGAACGATGGCGGCCCGCTGTATGGCCGCATGCCTGTCGAAGTGTCGCACACGGAGCGCATGTCGCACGGCGGTTACGCACCTCCGTCCGAGCTCACGACGGCGCCTCCGCGGACGCCTCCGGAAGGAGGGGGCGCGGACAACGGCCACCCGCCGCCACAGACGTACCACAGCTGGAAGTTACGCAAGGCGCTGCAGTCCGAGAAGGAGGAGCGCAGTCTCATCCGGAACCCGCAGCAGCAGCAGCAGCAGCAGGGCCCGTACGTGGAGCCCATCTCTCCGCCCGGTCAGCCGGGGCCCCCCGAGTGGGCGACCGCCATGCCTCCCCGTTCGTCGGCCGACAGCGTCTCCTACCTGCGGCCTTCTCAGCAGCAGCAGCAGCAGCAGCAGCAGCACGTGGGCCTGTCCGCGCTCGACTACGTCAAAAACCGCATTGTCGAGGTGATGCGCACCACGGACGAGCCTCCGGCGCACGGCAAGGGCGGCCGCCACGAGCAGCACCAGCAGCAGCCTCCCGAGCGGCCGCTCAGCGAAGGCGGCCACCCTGGCCACCCGAGTCCATCGACGGGTCCGCCGCGGCCGGCGTCGGCCATCGAGTCTGGCCACCCGGACTGGCGTGGCGGCAAGTTCCGTCCCCGGTCGGTGTCTCCCTCGGGCCCTCCTGGCCGACCGTCGCCGCACCACCACCACCAGCAGCAGCACCAGCAGCAGCATCACCACCACCACGACGATGGGCGGCGCGGCGAGCTCGAGCCCGTGTCGCCGCCCCGCGATGGCCGCTTCTACTCGGCGGCGGCGCCGCACCCGCCGCCCCCGCAGCCGTTTCCGACGACATACGCGTACCCGTTCTCTGCGCTCTCGGTGCGCTCCATGGCCGTGGCGCCCAGCAACCCGGTGGGAAGTGGCGGCGGCGGTGGGCCCTCGTCGCTGGCGACGGCCCCGGTCGTGCCGACCTCTTCCTCTTCCTCCTCTTCGGCCGCTGTGCCGGCCTCTTCTTCCTCGGTGCTGCTCTCGTCCCAGTACGAACCTCTGTCAGACGAGGACTGACACGTCGTGAACACACACGCGAGTGTTGTGCCGCTTGCCTCCACACGGACCGCTCACTGCCTCATCTTTCTCTCGGTTCTTCTCAGCTCAAGTTTGTTCCGTCACGACGATTCCCCGCCGCCGCCCCCGGGGGGGAAGCTTGTGTACAAAGGGGGAGAGAAAAGTTTGTATACTGTTGTGGGCACACATTGCACGCGAACGCGCGCCGTCACTTTTTTGGGGGGGGGGCTTCTAGAGACGCGCGCGAAGGCCGTTTCGCCCTGTGGGACACCAACGACGTCAAGTGGTGTGTGTGTGTGTATGGGGGGGAAAGAACCGACCCGGGCACACGCGCACACACCCATCTTCTCTGTCCCTTTTCTCGCGTGTGCGCGCGCGCCCTCATGTACATTTGTCTCTTCTGTTCAGTGTTTCTCAATCCCGCGGCCCTTTTTTTTTCTTTTCATTTTCCTTTGCGTGGGCGAGAATTGTAAATAGGTTTTGGAGAATACAAGCCTCCTTGTGCGCGCGCTAAGGATATTTTAAGGAACGCGTTCATTCGCAGAACAGTTGCCATGTGCAAATGTTGCACATGCGAAGTGTAATTGTCTTGTTACCTCTGTTTCATATTTTTTTTTTTTTTCTGAGAGAAAAAAAGTACCTTTATCATGCGATATCGTGTGTGTCTGGAATCACTTTGTGGTTGTGCATCGGACATTGTTTCCATTGTCATTGCGGTTAAGGACATTTTAAATCAAATTGTTCTTTTTTTTTTTAGTTAGGATATATATTTTTCGTTAAACTGGTATGAAGGACTGCTTTGCAATTAATGTTTAAGTTGTGATCCTGCAGGAACAAAACAGAAGACGCTATTAAAACTGCCATCCGTTATGTTCACGGAAATTGTTGCTCGACAGACGTACGATTCTATCTGCTTTGCTGCACCTCCGCGGTGTGCGTTTGAGTTCAACAGACAAACGATTGAGTTACCAAGCGACAGGAAATGCTGTAGAGCTTTGTTAATATAATCAGCAATAATTGCAGTAGTGCCTTGAAATGGTAGTAGTGCCTTGAGCAAAGCACCTCGTACGTAAACTGCACTGTCACTAGCAGCTACAAAAGGACGTTTTGAGGCACCTGCGACTGAAAATGCTCAACAAAGGTTTGTAGCATGTTGTATGTAGTCTGGGCAGTGGTAATTGAAGGCTTTTTGATGTGCTCTGTTGGTCGTACTCTGCATAACAGCTTAGCTCCTCTATTGAAAGGCTGTTCTGCTTGAAGTCCTTCACCTCCCAACAACATGGTAGGTATTCCACGAGTTTCGTCCCCGTGTCGATAGCACTGCATGCAGGCAAGTTTTTCTTATTGTCTTTTCGAAGATCAAAGCGAAAATAAGGGGCTGAGCAACCACTGCACGTATGGCAAGGTTGTGCTGTGTAGTATTTAAGGTTTGAAATGCAGGAAATTGTTTGCAGCGTCTATTTTGGCGTGCTGAGCAATTTTGAGAGCTGACTGCAGGGCGCGTTGCACACCATTGGCTTGCAGTTTAGCAAAGAAAGATCGGCAGTCTCGATTTTTAATAACATTTGCGGCGAGCATAGCATACAGGAGGCCACGCTTGAGACAGTCGATAAATGAAAGTAACTTGGGGTGAACAGAAGTGCAGCGATTATGAAGAGTAGGGCACTGTGGAACTACAATACGTACGAGGTGGTACGAGGGATGTGGAAGGGGTAATGGTACTGGGCCTGACTTGCCAATGCAGTCGTATGTATGAGAGCATAGGCAACGTTGGAAACTAGGCAACGTGGTGTGGGTAGGCTCGCTCTGGGAGCACACGGCAATACGCCAAATCCTGGGGTGCCGGGGGATCTGGAATGGTCTTTCGAAGGCAGAGAGGCTAGTAGCAAGATAGCATTTGAGGAGCGATTGACAAAAAGGGGGAAATGCGGTGGGCTAGGAGGGTATTCAGTCACTTATATACGAGGAGTGTTGACACAAGGTGGAGGAAGCGAAGTATTTGCTTGAAGACTGTCAAGCAAATACTTGGGCAGCAGCGAGGGGACAGGTGAGGAATCGTCTGTCAAAAAGGTTAAGGAGACAGAGAGGGGTATGTGGAAAACAGGTGCAAACCAAATCTGCATTAGAGACATACAGGACGTTTAGGCAAGAAATACCCCAAGAAAATACGATAATGAGCCAGATGCCAGGAGATAGACTTGTACGGGGCGTGTGGAGAGGAGGAGGAAACTGCTCAACACCTGCTACTTTCTTGTAAACGACTTCACCCTGCAGTCGAATGTAACGGGGAACTATTCAAAGCTCTGGGTTTTAAGGACAGTGAAGGTAAAATAGACTTTGAACAGGTAGAAATAATTAAACGGAGGCTATCCTATTGGCGGGTTATATCAACGCAAAAGTAAAGGAGTAAATACATAGGTACGCATGCATATAGTACCATTCAAGGCTAGGTAGCACGCGCCGCCGCCGCCCGATTCAAAAGGTTGAGCCTCATTCATCCATCAATCCACCCATCCACAAAAAAAAAAAAAAAAGTATGACATTCAGCAAAATAAGATTCTAAATAGAGCTTGGTGGCGAAAAAAAAAAACAAAGCCACGTTTTCGAAGGGCCGAAGAGGACGCCCAAGCATTCTTCCATGCACACGGAGGTTACTGCGCACGTGTTAAAATTAGTTTAGAAAAGTTATAAGAGTAGGATATCAAAGCTTATATAATGCTGTAACAAATGGATCTTGGCCCCGGGTGCGCAGAAAGCGCGAGGTGGCGTATTTATACTGCACTTCGTAACCGGGACCTTCGGCGCACTTTGCTCCAACAGACCGTGTAATCTCGCCAAGTGGACGCCAAGTGGACGTGCATAGGTAAGCAACGGGTATTTCTCTAAGAAGCAGTCGTAATGCAACGCTAGCGAGGTTAACGTGCGCAGTAGACGACGCTTTTCCGGCGCTGGCGGCTATACATCAGCCTACGACATAACGAAGGCTGCCTTGAAAAGATCTGGGTACGCGTTAAACCTTGCTCACCCTACGATGAGTGCAACATGCAACTGACCTGTCCGGAACGTATCAACGTCAATACGGCCGGCCGTCAAGCTTCGGCATTCAAGCAATCCGAACTGTACGCATGCCACAAAGCGTTCGTATCAGCTAAATACCGAGTCACTGAGAGAACTCCGATAATAAATGACGAGTTAGCATTCGATCGAAAAAGAAAAATCTGGCCAGTAAAAATGCACAACCAAAGGCGCCAAGCGCGCGTTGAAAGCACGTTGAAAGCAGGTGGTGATGTGACGAAATGCGCCAATAATGACGTCACATCCTAAAGAGAGGCTGACTTCCTGTACGTAAGTAATGGTTGCCGTCTAGTGAGCGCTGGAGCGGAACGGCGGAACTCCGCTGAAAATGCGATATTTTCGGAGTTAAGGTTTAAAGTGCTGTGGATTATCCGAGGTGGAAGACAGCGCGGACAGCAACTATCGGTCATGATCAAAGACAGGATATCAGCGCTGAAAGCGGTACGACTCTCTTGATTGCTTTCGGATAGTGGGCGCCCTCCCCCATTGCTCGAGGGCACTTGTTGCTCGTCTCGCCCCGTTACGCGCTGTTTTTCTTTCTCTCCTTTCCGCTCAAGTGTGATAACGCGGACGGTCATTCGCGAGAGATTTCGAAGTGCGATTTGTACCGCGAGAGAACGCCATCCTAAGCAAGCCTATGAGTGGAGATGCTGTTTTCAGTGGCAGGTTCACCCGATTTGGGAGGAAAAAAATTGAGCGCTCTACCTCCATCCATCATCTCGGCCGCAGGGGATTCAGCGGTCTAGAGAGATCTTTTCGTACGTGTGCGTGCGTTTCTGCCCTTTCTCACTGGTCGAGCGTTGGCTCATTTTCAAGTCTTATTTAGGGCCAATTGGTGGCGACGGTGCCGACGCACGTAGGGCCACCGTTCACCGAGCCGTAGGCAATTGCGCGTCTTCGCTAGCGGCGTTTTTCATTAGATTTGCCCACGTAGTTTGTTTCTTACTTTCTTTCTTTTTTTTTTTCTTTTTCCCCGCCGCGACCGCTCGAACGCATTACAGCTGGCCTGGGTCCCGCCGTATGGTCTTTGTGCTGGGCTTTTGCTCCGCCCCGTGCCACAGCGCAGTCGGCGGCTTCGCGCATGCTTTTGGTGGCCCGCTCGATTGCGCGCATTTTGAGCGTGCTTTTGCGCTGAACCGCGTACGCGTACGGTTTCCGAGAAAAGCCAGATCGAACTTCCCTGTGCGTTGATGTCTCTGTTGGTGCATTTCTTCGAGACTACCCTCAAAGTCTACTTTTTTTTTCGTTGTGTGTGTGCGTGCGTGCGGTCTTCCGTCCTCCCTCGCGCGACTCCGCGCTGCCCTTTCTCTGTTGTACCTTGTTGGAAGTGCTGCTGTTCGCACTGACCTTCTTCTTGCATCTGGCTCCATCGAGCTGTAATCGATAACGCAACGAGCTTTGAAACGTACGTTTACTCGTATCATTTTTACCGGTTGCATGTACTCCGTGTGTAAAGGTTTTGCTTACGTACGATTCAACTTTGTACGCGTTTTTAAAGTGAAGTTTCTTTCAATCTTCTCATCGGTATATGTGCAACAAATGCTCTGCAGTCTGATATTACTCCTGTTTTAAACTGGTGCCAGAACCGGCATATGAGAAATGCTCCAAAATGTAACCTCATTCGCTTCAGCGGGAAGCCTCTTATATATATTCAGTATACTTCCTGGGCCCCAGTACCTAGTTCCGATAATCGTAGAACAAACATATGAATATATTACGATGAAAGACGGGTGAACACAACCTTACGTTTATATTAAAAGAAACTTCGAAAAAACCCACGAGACAAATTTGAATTTCACCCAATCCTAGAATTGGGTTTTGAAGTTTGAGAACTCAACGCTATAACACTAATTAATATAGTAAACAAAATAGCAGCCATTGAGAACATTTCTGACCATTTTGTTGTGAACTTGAACGAATTCCTCAATTGGGACTCGCTTCAGCTTCGTCGAAAAATGCGTGTTTCCGGACCAAATTGACCGCAGCTGCACAGCTTCCGTATTAATCCACCATCATACATATTGAAGACGAAGGACAATGAGCGGGAGATACAGGAGTTTCGACGCCGCAAGAAGTTTTACAATCATCATTCGGCGCTTCCACCATTCGATCATGGAACTCGTTACCTAGCTAATGCGGTTGCTACGTACCGCTGATGCCCGTTCACTTCTAGAATCATTGTTGTAATATTTGCATCTGTAGAATGTAATTTAGTTCTCATTCTTTTAACTTGGATAGTTACAGTACTCCATCCCTTTATTAACTGCAAATTTTTCAACATCCCTAATTCCGCGGTTTGTTTTTGTGTGTGCTTTTTATGGTACTATTTGTGTGTGTGTTGTTGCTATATGATATACTCGCCATGTTTCCCAATGCCATTCAGAGCCCTTGGCTTTTCTGTGCGGTACGACTTATACCGTATAGGCTCGTTAAATGCCGCACTTTTCAGAATTTCGACGAGGTGCGGCCCTTACACGGGACCGAACGTTTTGGTCAAAATGGTGCCGTCGCAGACGGCGACTTGTGCATGCTTGTGCACACCGCGGATATGCCATTGCATCAGAGGTCAAGACGCAGCTCTCGCCATCTAGTAGCTGCACGCGGAAGTACACGACGCGCGAAAATTTGCCGATGCGCGCCCTCGGCATCGGGGCACCGAAGGCTATGGCTTCTCCGATGGAATTTTTTTTTTTGAGCATTTTGGGCTGCCAAGTTGGGGGTGCGGCCCGTACACGAACCTGTCCAGTACGTGTGCTTATCTTTTATATCGTGCAGTACACCTCCCCGACAATAATGCCCTTGAAGCGAGTGCTATGTTCATATGAAAAAATATAATTCAGTTAAACTTCGATATAACGAACTTAGTACAACAGAATTCTCGTTAGAATGAAACATTTGGCTGATTATATATAAGTTAAACACCTCTCTATAACGAGTGTTTGCGCATAGTTTCAATATATCGAAATTTCACTGCCGCCGCGAAGGAATACCAAGACAGTAAATAGGAACTGCCGTGGACGCATACGGTCAAGTGCTGCTGCTTGCGAATACACCTCTCAAATCGCGCGCTGCGCAAGAGAGCGGCCGCCGAAGCGTAGCAGCAGGACCCTCTCGCCGTACGTGTGTTCCTTATAAAGTCTAAATGCGACAAGATCCCATCGCGTTCTCCGCACCATATGCCGTGGGCCCGTGGGTGCGAGTGAGCCGAGGAAAGTGGCTTCAGGCTTGATGCGCACCGTCCTTACTCCTGCGCGAGCATGGGGAGGGGGGCGTAGGTGGGCGTCTCCTCCTCTAGCCCAGGCACGGCTGCGCGTGGCGGGCTGCGCTATATCTCGGAAGTAATCTGCGCTGGGTGCAAATGCTGGGTGGCCGCGATGGCCATGACCTTATGTGCGCTGTCTCCCCCTGCTCTTGGTGCTGGAAGTCGCGTAATCTCGAGTTTCAGGGATGCGTAATTGAAGCGAGAGGCAAACGAGCCGTTCGCTCCCCTCTGCCTGCGGTTTTCGCGATAGCGCCGTCCTACTGCGGGCGACAGACGGAATGGACGCGAAGGCGTCAAAGGCTTGAAGTTCGTACCGCCGCTGTGAAGATATTGTCAACGTGCACGGCATGAAATCGTATTTTGGTTGCCGGCTCTCAAATTCACTAATTAGAATGATTTCCTTTCTCATTCAGATCTGTTTTCCAACTGCCTGATAAATAGTAAAATTTGGCGGCCCCTCCCGGGAGGGTTAAGAAAAATGCGTCGGCGACTGTACTTGCTCGCATAAAAGGTGAAATTTCAACATACTGAAATTTTGGTACAGTGAACTCTGGTTAAGACGAACTCGGTAAGCCGAATTCTTGCATATTGGCGGCGAGGAGTTACGGAGTCGCCATCTATCGGAAGCGCCTCGCTGGCTTAGTATGAGGGATCACGCGGCGCGCTCCTCATAGGTTTTGCTGTCAGCGCTCACTGAAAACACCACGCGCGAGCTCTCCCGGACATTTCTGTAAGTACTTTCGAAACGAGACAAGCTTTTTTACTGTCTAAATAATAATCTTGGGCAAACTGAAAGCACAGAATCGTTTACAGACGCTATCTCTTTACCGAATACGTACAGTGAACGCCACTGCGCCCGGTCGCCGCGATGGAGTCTAACCGGCTTCTTGCGTGAAGGGCAGCCAAACGCTGAGAGTAAACTATGTGAAATATGTTGTTAGAGTGGGCTGTCTGTATAACTAAATGGGGCATAGCAGAATGAAGCCTCAATGCAGCGATCGCACGGGTTCGCAGCGACCGACTGCGCGTCTGCATGCATGTCCGCGCACAATGTTTTGCTTTCGCTGTGAGCGCGTTTTCGCACCGTGCCGTGAGCTTTAGGCCACAGGATATGAGCATTTGACAGTATACAAGCAACCATTGTTGCGTGGGCGCTATCAGAGCTGTTCAAAATAATTTCATTGTATACTTGGGGACTGTGATGTGCCGTCGCGACGATTCAATCTTTCTTTTCCTTCTAAATTCTTGGACGTTTCCATATTATTTCTCGAGTTGCGTCGCTCTGTATGTTTATCGGTGCTCTCAGCGTGCGATTCCCGCTGCTTCTTTTTTTGTAATCCAGCGCATTAATTCATAACACGTACAAACATGACCATATGCCATGCCTTTTTTTAATGCGCGTCTTACCGCTCCCTTTCCATTCCAGTGAACTTGCCAGTATCTATTGGCCTCGAGCTCCACCACTGGAAAAGCTGGCGCCACCGTCGGCGTGACGTGCTAGGAGGGATCACGTGGACATAGCGGCCGCGTCGGCTGCTTCGGGAGCGCCGAAGCGAGCTGAAAACGAGTTTAAATTCCCTCGTACGCTGCGGTCCTCATTTAGTGGCGAAATTTTCCCGCTTCGAGTGTCTCCTTTACAACGCTTGAAAGCACTACAATAGGTAGTGGCTGCCTTTGAAGGCGCGCAACATGGTAGGCTACTGCTCGGTGCCGCAGGGCCGGACGCACGTAACGGAGGCCGGTGTCAGCCTTATTCACACGTAGCCGCAGGACAAGAAGCTGCGTGAAGCTTGGCTCGCGAAACATAAAACAGGCAAACAGTCATCGGCTACAACTCGGGTATGCAGCAAGCACAGACGCGAGGAAGATTTCTGCTACGGCGCCCGGTCTGCGATGTTCTGAAAACGCGCACTGAGACGCTCGCCCGAGTCCGCTGCCCGACTAATGTCATGACGGTTTGGTCTATGAACTTGTCGATGCTATAGATACTGGCAAGTTCAGTGGAGTGGAAAGGCAGCGGTAAGAAGCACTTTAAAAAAAAAGCATGGCATATGGTCATGTTTCTTTTATGAATGAATGCACTGGATTACAAAAAAGAAGCAGCGGGAAATCGCACGCTGAGAACACCGATAAACATACAGTGCGACGCAACTCGAGAAATGATATTGAAACGTCCAAGGATCTAGAAGAAAAAAAAAAACATTGAATCGTCGCGAAGGCACATCACAGTCTCCCCATAGGCGTCGAAGTCTCTACAATGAAATTATTTTTGAACAGCTCTGATAGCGCCCACGCAACAGTGGTTGCTTGTACACTGTCAAATGCTCATATTCTGCGGCCTGAAGCTCATGGCACGGTGCGAAAATGCGCGCGCGGAGAAAGCGAAACAGTGCGCGGACAAGCATGTAGACGCGCAGTCGGTCGCTGCGAATCTGCGCGATCGCTGCATTGAGGCTTCGTTCTATTATGCCCCACTTAGTTATACAAACACTATAATAACATATTTCACATAGTTCGCTCTCAGCGTTTACCTACCTTTCACGCAAGAAGCCGGTTCGGGAAACTCCATCGTGGCGACCGCGCGCAGTGGCGTTCACTGTACGTATTCGGTAAAGAGATAGCGTCTGTAAACGATTGTGTGCTTTCAGTTTGCCCAAGATTATTATTTAGAGAGTAAAAAAACTTCTTTCGTTTCGAAAGTACTTACAGAAATGTCCGGGAGAGCTCGCGCGTGGTGTTTTCAGTGAGCTCCAACAGCAAAACCTATGAGGAGCGCGCCACGTGTTCCCTCATACTACGCCAACGAGGCGCTTCCGATAGATGGCGACTCCGTAACTCCTCGCGGCCAATAGCATCGAAAAGTTCATAGACCAAACCGTCATGGCATTAGTCGGGCAGCGGACTCGGGCGAGCGTCTCAGTGCGCGTTTTCCGAACATCGCAGACCCGGCGCCGTAGCAAAAATCTTCCTCGCGTCTGTGCTTGCTGCATACCCGAGTTGTAGCCGATGACTGTTTGGCGGTTTTATGTTTCGCGAGCCAAGCTTCACGCAGCTTCTTGTCCTGCGGCTACGTGTGAATAAGGCTGACACCGGGCTCCGTTGCGTACGTCCGGCACTGCGACACCGAGCAGTAACCTACCATGTTGCGCGCCTTCAAAGGCAGCCACTACCTATTCTCGTGCTTTCAAGCGTTGTAAAGGAGACACTCGAAGAGGGAAAATCTCGCCACTAAATGAGGACCGCAGCGTACGAGGGAATTTAAACTCTCGTTTTCAGCTCGCTTCGGCGCTCTCGAAGCAGCCGACGCAGCCGCTATATCCACGTGATCCCTAATAGAACGTCACACCGACGGTGGCGCCAGCTTTTCCAGTGGTGGAGCTCGAGGTCAATAACGAAAAACATGGGGATGTTTCGTTTTCGATAGACTCGATGCAAAAAAAAAAAGTCCGCTTAAGACAAACCGCCTCAGACATGCTCTTCGGTTAAGACGAACATTCGGAGTGACCGCTACCGATCCTGTAGGCTCCTCAATACGCCGCGCCCAGGGGCGCGCGCATCGGAGCACCCTACATGGTGGCCTGCGGACATCGCCCGTGGACAGACGCGAAAAAAAGAGGAGGAAACAAATAGTAAGTGACGTTTCACTTCGTGAACGCAGGTGACGCGCAAGCATATAGGTGCTATAGGTGCTATATATAGCTATCGGCCCTCGGTGCGCCTGGACTTACCGCATCGCTGATCGTATTCAAGACAGTGCTTGCGCGGCCACGCCATACGTAGCAGCAGCCTGAGTAGAACGCCTCTTTCATTCGCTTACTGACTAAATTGACAAGCATATGTCAGCGCGCACAGGCAAACATGAACACATCAGACTCGATGACCCGCGGACGATCGCTATCAAAACGCTCGCGTGAGGAAACGCGGCAGCAGCGGCGAGTGAAGTGACCTTCGCGATGTCTATCGCTTCAACGCAAACTGAGCGACTCGAACACAGCGCACGCAAAGCTACGAGCCGTCGGCCCACCTAGACTGTGCCCTCAAAGAAGACGACGCTTTCAAGAAAAGACCGCGCGCGGCCAAAGTATACAACCCCGCCCCTCCCTTCCCTCCCCGGTGCCATGCGAGCGACGGAAGGCGGTGCGCTTCCCGACCCCCACTTCCTCCTTTGCGCACGCTGAGCCGCCATCGTAAGCTCACCGTCGCAGACTTTCACTCGCGCACACAGCGTGCGGCGCGCGAGGACGATGTTATCACGAGACGAAGCCGGTACGTCCGTGTCGCATACAAAACCTGTACTGCCAGAGGAGGTCAACACAGCGCGTCTCTGCCAACCTTCCTCCTCCGCGACGCTTCGCCTCGTTCCTCCTTCTCTACTTCGTTCAACGTCACCTAGACTTTCCTCTAGGTTGCGTTGCTTAGCCGCGCGCTCAGCGCCAACCTGCACCAATGACCTGTGATGCGGCAAATGCCTGCTTGAAGTCCCCAGTGCATAGGTGCCGACTACGGGGGGTTCCGGTGCCCGAGCCCCCTCCGAAGTTTCCCTGTCTGAGGGGGGGGGGGGGAGGCTCAGTCCCCCTTTCCGCCCGGCGCTGCTGTTTTAAATTTACACTGTAAACATCATGCACATATACAATATATTTAAGTATGTACACAGGACAAATTTCCTTATATATTTTTGAAAGAGAAGGAAGTAGCCAATTAACAATTATTTCTACAGTTATGGATAGCCTATGCATAGAGAATGAATTTGTTGCTGTATGTTCACCTCTCTCCAAATTGCTTTGCATGCTTTTTTGACCCTGGAAAAAGACCTATAGGCTTCAGTCACCCCTTTGGCTGAATCTTTTATCAACAGCGTGTGAAATACATGTGAATATGTGTCTCAGTATTGCTTCTCTTTCCAGTAAACAATGCAAACGACTCACGAAGAAATATTTCTAATAATTTATAACATTTATTAGGGATGGAAACATTGTTACTTGTATGCAGAGGTCATAAATATATATAGGGTGTCCCAATGAAATATCATTCATTAAGATGTACAAAAAAGAGCAATGCGTTACTTGAAAAAAATCTAGTGCATATTGTTTCCAGTACAGTGGAGTAGCTGCCAGTAATGTTTTCGTTACTGAAGTTTAATTAGGTCATTGTAATTAATTATCTATCTCAAGACATACTATCCTAATTATCAAAGTGTCAATGAGGCATTTGTAGGCACAGCCAAGGGACATCGAACTATGGTAGTTTTAGCGACGTACTAATTATGCACTAATTTTTTACGATTGATAAATAAACCTTGTGAAATATGGAGAATACCATGTGACCGCTCTCTCACCCGCATCATGAAGCAGTGCCCTTGAACAGGCTCCGTCAGGGTTAGCCAGAACAAAATAAAAGAAATAAAAAAAAGCATAGTGATCAAGCTAGTGCCTTATCTGCCGCACCCCGGCCAAATTAACACGTCTTGTTTGGTGTTAGTTGGAAGCAAGCTGTTGTAGCTGTTGCCTTAGCTTGGATAAAGTGCATGGATGGTTTGTTTTTTACCATAAAATCTGTCACCACAATAGCGAATTGGCAACGTCAGTACAAATGTTTAAAGGTGCGTTTTGTTTCATCCCAGTCGACGTCTTTTTCTAATGAGCAGAAGGAAAACATGATCCTTGCCTTCGGAGCTCCAAATGGCAGCAACAGGAAGGCCGCAAATATATATCGGTCATAGAAGTGTGGTGCCAGACCAAACGCATCGACTATCATCAGAAATTATGAAAACTTGAGACGAACCGGCAGCATCAAGAAACAGCAGTGGAGGATTCCAACATTGAGACCTAGCCTACGCATGGATGTTCTACAATTTATGGCTACAACCCTCTTTCTAGCATGCGGGACGTGGTCGCCCAGGTACCAATTTCCAAGTCATCAGTTTGAAGGATTCTAAATGACGGCCTTTCACCCGTACCACCTTGACGAGCACCAATGCTTGGAAAATAGGGACCTGTAGAATCGCCTAGATCTCTTGAATTGGGTCCTCACAAATACGGGTGCATCACCAGACATTTTGAGCAACAACATGTGCAGAGATGAAACCAATTTTCACAGAAACGCCGAGGTAAATTTGCATGATGCACACTATTCAAGTGTTTCCAATCCACACTGGGTAAAGTGCAATCGGCATAAATACCAGTGGTCATTCAATGTGTGGTGCGTAATTTACGCCGGTGCTGTAATCATCCCATCTTCTTTGATCACACACTCACTGGACAGCGTTACGTGGACTAAATCCTTGATGGAGTGGTGAATGAGTTTCTCAGCAAAGTCCCCCTATCCTGTCTTCCACTTCTATGGCATCAACAAGATGGGGCATCCACACACAGCAGTAGCCGAGCACGCAACTGACTGGATGTGGCTTTTTATGCGCTATAGATTAAAAGGCATGGGCCTGTAAATTGGCCGGCTAGGTCAGCTGACCTGTTTCCACTTGATTTCCTTCTTTGGGGTTATGTGAAAAATCATGCTTACATGATCAAGACGGATATCACATTAGCTCAAGGCAAAGATAACAGATGCCTGCCCTAGAAATCGAGCGTTGGTTATCAAGAAAGCCACTGAAGAGGTTATAAAGCAGACTCAGTACTGCGTGGCTGCAGAAGGAGACCTATTTGAGCACGTCCTCTAGGCAGCAGCTGGTGTTCAACAGGGCTTACAAATTTATAGATAATAAGGGCAAACTGAAATCTGTGTTGTTTGTTTTACTTTTTGTGCAGGAATCCTGATGGCTAATTCGGCTTGTTTAGAAGTTTTTTTTTTTTTTGGACGCCTTGGTTTTGCCTTTTCTCTAGATGTGGGTTGCTTCTCAGTCTGTTTGTGTTGATTTTATTTTTTGGCGTAAACATGTTTTTGCAGCATGCGTACACTTTCATGAAAAATAAAACCATCTCTTCAATTTGGTTTCTGGTGCGAAATATAGCTGTGCGTGCACCCTTTTGGTGCAGTGGTAGCAGAGCTGGGATTTTGAAACATTCCACGCCTATTACATTGCTTTTCGTGTTTCATGCACAGGCAGTGCAGTTCTTCGGCCGCATTATCTTTTGTTATCAATGTGATCAGTCGGCCTTGAGAGATGGATAATAAGTGTGTCCTAGAAATGAGAGGAAGGAATAGCTGTGAAATGCGAAACCTGCTGTTGGTGCTCCTTCCATACCGTTATCAAGGTGACGCACTGTCTCTTTGGGTTTACGACAGGCATGCAATTGCTTTCAGTCAGCTTATTCGAGGGCGCTGCTTTATGATGTGGGTGGGGGCGCAGTCATGTGGTATTTTTCATATTTTGTGATGTTTCTTTGCCAGTCGGAAAAAATTGTATGCAATTAGTACGTCACTGAATACACCCTAAGTAGATGTCATTTGGGGGTGCCTACAGATGTCCCATTGACACTTTGATAATTAGGACAGTACTTCTCGAGTTAAATAAATAATTGCATTTACCAAAATAAATCTCAGCAACAAAAAAGTTACTGGTGGCTGGAGTAACGCTACCGCTCTCTTTTTCTTTAAGTCTTGGTGCTTGATAGCTGGAGCACCCTGCATAATTCACTCAGTAACCGAAATGAGGCCAAGCCGGATTCACTCGAAATCAGAATCAGCAGCAGTCATGCGCAGGAGCGCTTATACTTGGACTCGCAGAAAATGAAGATAGATAGATAGATAGATAGATAGATAGATAGATAGATAGATAGATAGATAGATAGATAGATAGATAGATAGATAGACAGACAGACAGACAGACAGACGGACGGACGGACGGACGGACGGACGGACGGACGGACGGACGGACGGACGGACGGACGGATGGGGAGAGAGAGAGAGAGACTGCAGTTCTGCCGGAACGGCGAAGCAATATTAGTGATAGCCAAGTATATGACAATTACACGAAGGAAGATTACACCATTGAGTGATGCCAGATTCTTGGTGGTGCGTGTGTGTATATATATATATATATATATATATATATATTGTAATGAAGCAGACGCGCCCCTGTGTATGTGCCGTCTGAAGAGGAAGACGAAGGGCCATGCCGTGATCGCAAGCAAGCCCAGTGCTACGGACAGCCCTTGCAGTGCCTTGGTTTACCTAGCATTCCACAACGTTGTGAACGACAATAAACCTCGTTGCATTTGGTGGGGGTTGCTGAGATCCTTCGCCTCGTCCTGGAGCTCCGCACTCGAACCCTGCCAACAAGATCGCCTTGCACTATGCCTGATCTTGCCACCTCGTTGCCTGCACCACCGGCTGCCACCATCATCTGCGCTGGTGTCCCTCGTCAACGCGACCCACCCATTTTCAGTGGGACCGCCAAACATGACGTGGAAGACTGGCTGTCATCGTACGAACGTGTAAGTGCCTAAACAAATGGGATGACCAGTCTAAGCTGACCCACATGCCGTTCTACCTAGCCGACATAGCCAAACTATGGTTCTTCAACCACAAATCAGACTTTACAAGCTGGTCCGCGTTTTAAGACTCTGTTTGCTGAAGTGTTTGATCGCCTAGCTGTGCATAAGCTACGTGCTGAACAGCGTCTACGCCAGTGCACACAGCAGTCTGGAGAGACATTCACCAGCTACATCGAGGATGTTCTCGATTTGTGCAAGCGGGTAAACCCAGCATGTCAGAGGATGACAAGATCAAGCACATCCTCAAAGGCATCGAGGACAACGCATTCCAGATGTTGCTGGCCAGAAGCCCAACTAGTGTATCCATCCTCATTAACCTCTGCCAGAGTTTTGACAAGCTGTGCCGCCGACGTTCCATCGCCCGCCAGAACATTCAGCACGCCGATTCCGTCTCGAGCATCGCGGTTTCTACCGAAATAACCAACTCGACCCTCTCGCAGCATATCAAAGATTTTATTCGTGAAGAGGTGGCCAGGCAGCTCTCGCTGCTGCCTCACAGTGACGCAGCTACTGCAGCTTTGCCTCCAACGCTGCAGCAAACCATCTGAACTCAGATATCTGAAGCGTTTCCTGCAGCTCCTACAACCCCCCCACCCAACCCTATGTGTGTGCCGCTGGCCCATACCAACTTTGCCAATCACCCTACGTCGCTGCCGCTCAGTTATTTATGCAGCCGTGGTTGCACGGCCACCTGCGCAGACAGCTTCCTTTTCATCACCCATGCATCCGGCTTCATTTCCAGTTCGACCGTCACCACAGCTTTTCATCCCACCGAGACGTGGCGCACTCAAGACAACCGGCCTATCTGCTTCGTCTGCAGCATTGCTGGCCATGTGGCGCGCTTCTGTTGCCGCCATGCCCCGACTGCGCGTACCAGCTTTGACATGCCCAGCTACGCACCACAATTCGCCGCCACGCCTACCTCTTCACTGCGACGTCTCGACACTGATCGCCGGTCAGAAACTCGGCATTCCCCTTCCCCTCGTCGGCATTCGATTTCGCCCCTGTGTCGTCGAGTTCCCACTGAAGAGGGAAACTGACTGGTGCAGTTCCTGAGGCACAAGACAAACCAACGCTAGTTTGTCCCCCTCTAATTCTCTGTTTTCTGTGCATAAGTTTTCTTGACCTAAGCTTCTTGCTCTAGTATAATGGGGCAGATTCAGTTAGGAAGCATCAGCCTTTAGTGACAGGTATATTTGTCCCTCTTAAAAGCAAGCATGCCATTATTACTTAATAGGTTAGAAATAATTTTGACAAAAAGAAGGTAATTTTATTTCGGCATAATCACTAAAAAAGCCTGATCTTTAATTTTTTTTCTTTAGTAAAGAGCACTTGACATGAAAATCAATCAGTTAAATGGAACTTCCATGGTCATCACTGATGCTTGCTACTTGACTGAGTGAGAATCCCAGAGCAACCACCTTGCTCCGCAAAAGCAGATGGAATTTTTGCGGATGTAATCTAGGCAGTATTGGCAATGATGTGGAAACATGCAGGGCTGACACCATGGAAGCGTTAATTGAGGAGGATAATGATGATAGGGACACTGCCGTTGAGCCACAAAAACAAGGGGTGCTCACAGATAATGTAGCTGATAATGGCCAGAGTACTTTGGGACATTGTTACGACAGAGGCCACAGAAGGATATTTTGGACAAGCTAAATGAAATCTCGGTTTTCAGGTAATGCACAGATTTTCAAAGTGCCGTCGAGCAAAATTTACCGAGTGGCCCAAATACAAGTACGCAAATCAATGCTTTGAATCATGCAAGTGCAATAAATTTTTCTTTTTCTTGCATGTGCCTTTCTTTACTACTTGGGAGAATTTGGAATATTTTTTGATGACTTCTGTTCACGCAAAGTTTTAATTAGATAAACCGGTTTTCTATATCCATTCAAGTTTGTCTTGATGAGAGTCTACTGCATGCAGTTAAAAGCATCAGTATCGCCATAAGTGTGTGCGAAGATGAAGTGGTTATTTAGCCAGCATGATGATCGAGAGTTGAGATTAATATATGGATGATGGCACACTGGTGTGATCACATTTGTCCAGGTAGAGATAATTATTGTGAGAGTAGCTCTCGCATCGAAGCTGAAATGTAATTTGTTTGAATAGTTATTATTACTAACTATTTATGTTATATATAGTTTGTCTTGATGAGAGTCTACTGCATGCAGTTAAAAGCATCAGTATCGCCATAAGTGTGTGCGAAGGTGAAGTGGTTATTTAGCCAGCATGATGATCGAGAGCTGAGATTAATATATGGATGATGGCACACTGGTGTGATCACATTTGTCCAGGTAGAGATAATTATTGTGAGAGTAGCTCTCGCATCGAAGCTGAAATGTAATTTGTTTGAATAGTTATTATTACTAACTATTTATGTTATATATAGTTAAATTCCAACCACATTGGCCTTCGTCAAACTGAGGACTTATCAAGGCTCTTAAACATTTCGCAGGCCCAGGCAGACGAAGATGACTTGGACGGAGATGTGGCTGTCACGCTGGAGACTCCTCCCACATTTATGGAGGAGTTCTTTGCAGAGGTGACATTCGTTCCTGCTTATTTCTATGAAGCCCTGACAGGCCTTCAGGCCTGACAGCACACAGTTGACGTGTCACATTAGCGTATCACGCAGCAGTGTCACATTCTTCCCATGTGCAAGCAAAGCGGGGTTTTGCTGGGACCAAATGGGGTAGTCACGGACTCAATCTCACATGACATGATTCTATTGCTCTGTCAACAGTGACAGTCCTGAAGTGTGTTGTGTAATGTTGAAATGACCACATGATTGATGTAAGTCACAGTTTTGTTGCAGAATTTGACATGAGGCTGAATAAATTGCTGGAGTCCAGCCCGGCTTGTCTTTTAGGCAGTTCTGCAGTTGTAGCGCACTGCCATTCAGCTCAAATTACTGTTTTTTTTTGCTTTGAAGTTTGCAGTGTTTCTGAACTTCCCAGTTGCATGAGCAGCAGACTGGTGTCACCGATTTGTTACTGTAGCTTATTTAGCGTGGCCTGCTGTGGGGCAATCAAATAATGCAGGTTCCTTTACCTTCTCATGCAATCTTTTGCTCTGAGCATCTAATTATTTCACTTAGTGACAGATTAGTGATTAGATTAGTGGAGGTTGTTAGGTATCATGCCTTTAAGCTATATCAGAGATGTTAAAACTTAGATTAACCTCATGAAATCGTCACCAGGGTCCTTCAGTGCATTCACTGCTGATGAAACTCCAGCTTAAGTTTGCTCACTCATAGAGAACCCTGCAGCTGTCCCCAGTGGTGGTTTCTGTTGTGTGCTTGTTGGACCAATTCGCGAACAACAGTCACAATAATATTGTTTTTTTTTATAGGCTAGTTTGACTCCATATTTAGGGAACTGTGGTCATTGACATTGTGGGCAGCTCTTCTGTTGTAATCGAGTGTGTGTACCGCAATTTACATTATTTGTAGCAATAGATGAAAAAAATGATTTGACCTGCCTGACAGCATAGGCACAACCTGACCTATGATTTAGCATATGTGGCTTTGAAAACTGTCAAAACCACTTGTGATGCAGTGCGTAATATAAGTCTCCCATAAATTATATTGTCTCAAATGTCCTAAGGTACTCTTTTTTTGTTATGCAACTTTCCTGTAACTTCGTTGTTGCCATCGGTATTTTTTATTTTTTTCAGACGGTGCAGGTTCAGTGATGAAATATGGTTAACAGGTGTGGCGGTTTGGGCATGTTGATACATCTCGACTTCATATATGTAGCACACGAAAGAGAGAGAGAAAAAAAAAAAGAGGTGAAGACACACGTAGCACGACATTTGTCTCTATCTCTCTTTTTTGTCCTCGTTTTTTTGGGCGCTACATACATGAAGTCAGTGATAAACTTGAAGTCCTTGGTTTGTAATCACCGCCTTATGATTGTGTCAAATTGTAACAATAATATATGTGCTGCAAGACAATAGGCCCACCACTAGCACAGATTTGGGGCTTAGCTTAAGACATTCCAGCATTGGCAGGTAATAAAGTCCTGGGAAATGAAGGCACCAACCAATGTAAATATGCATAATGTGCCTTGCTTGTGAGCTACATTTATTCTTGTACAGAATTCATGCCATGAAAAGGGGCAGTAAGAGTTATGACATATTTGTCTATTTGCTTTCTTCAGAATTAATATTGCACTCAGAAAGCAAATGATTGTAAGAAATAAATGCTTAAATTATAGACATCATGAAATCGACCGATAACAGTATGAGAGGGCAGCGTTTACATTATTTCTTTAGAAGTATTTATTAAACCTAAGTTCACATTGGAATTTGAGGACTGAAAATAGACAATGTATTTCTTTCATCAGAATTTTTAGTTGTCTGGTTGAGCCCAAGTTATGTTCTCTGCAAACATTTTAGGCTAAATGAGCAGTGTTAACATTATTGTGCTGGCTAGTTCTATGAAGGTAAAAGGTTTCAGTACTTTAAAAAAAATTTTCGTTTTTCAAATAGCATTCTGAACTTACAATTAAACCATTAGAGGTGATGTGGTAGTGTTAATAATTCTTTGTGTGGTCATGTTGCAATTGATTCACAACTTCACATGTTTATGGTGCAATATAGATCACATTGTAAAACAGACATGAAACTGGATTTTTTTTTATTTTTGTGTGTGACAAATTTGTGACGATTTCATAACAAGGTGCGACATCAACTGCTGTTTTGGAACCATTACAATGTGCCCACACTAACTCAGAATTCTCTTTCTTTCGATGCTCGTATATTGTTAAGGACCACAAGCAATGTCTGCATTTCCTGTTTCAGGTGGAAGAGGTTGGGCAGAACATTGAAAAGATAGAAAAGATAGTGCTTGAAATGAAGAGGAAGCACAGTGCAATACTGTCGTCGCCACTCCAGGACGAAAGTAAGTGACTCGCGTGGTGTCGATCATTTGCAAGTCTCTTTCGTTGACTTTGCTCCAAGTGCCGTAATGTCTTGAAGCAGGAAGGAAGCAAATTGAAATTAATCGACTCGAACAAGAGCATGCATGAAAAGGTGCAGTTGTCACTCAAGTACAGACACAGTGTTCAGATACAATGAACTGCAGATAAACAAAACCTGAGTAAATGATGCGCTCTCTGCAATTTCGGCTGGCATACTTCTTATTATTATTTTTAAATTTTAACCAGGACTGGTATTTGCAAAATGAGAACAGAATGCAAGCACACACTGCCAACTAAAGTTTTTAATATAACTTTGTTATGTGACATGACTTGCACAGTAAAGAAATGGAGGTAAATAGAGGAAAGAAAAGAAAGAAAAAGCAAGAAGACCAAATACCAAATGACACAAGAAATGTTAATTTGAGCAGTTTTTGGAAACTGAAATAGTTTTCTTGTGTTAATACAGACAGTAATACACTTCACTAATCATATTTCTCTTTCATGTAGAAATGAAACAGGACTTGGAGGAGCTGATGGCAGATGTTAAGAGAATTGCGAATAAAGTGAGAATGAAGCTGAAAAGTATGTTCACTTTTCTTTTTTCACATCTTTATTTCTACTTTCTTTTCTTCTTTTTGCACTTGTAGTGGTTCTCAGTAAACATGCCTTTAGTTTGGAATCACCTGTGTGCCTGATGCCTGTGATATATTTAGAGCAGAAATGTTTGGCAGTCTTTCTCATTCCGTCATTTTGCTCCATTTATTTTCTAAACACCATGTACCAACTAGCGCAAACGCCAACTCCGAGATGTAACCCTGTGTGAAAAATGTTTCTATTTATTTGCTTTCAGTGATAGTGTCCAATGTTTTTAAATTTCCATCATAGTCTGTCAGGCATCACACAGAAGCAAGCAAAAATTTGCCTTGTTCATACCTGCCAACTATCTCAAATATTTCACAAGCTTTATGAATTTGGGCTTGTTTTACGATTTTACAAATGTTACATCAATTAAGTTAAAGAACAAACAAATTCTTCTGATGAAAATGAATCGTTAGTAGGTCCTAAAACTCTTAATTGTAATTAAACATTCCTATGCATGGTGAAACAATGCAAGAAGGTACTTGATTCGAGCAAGTTTAATGTAGTTTAATAAATCACCTTTAATAATATGCGTATGCATTTCTGATTAGGTGTGTGCTGACTGCAAGCTTTAAAAAAAGTTTGTGCTACGCTCCCTCCCCCCTCTCCCTCAGCGGGTGGAATTTTACAAATTTTAAAGCTCACAGGTTGGCAGGTGTGCTTTTTTTTATATCTCAGCTGTTGGGGATGAGACGTGTTGGCAGCGATTTAGCGTACTGCTGACATGAACCACATCATTCATGAAACTTGAAATTGCCGAACAGGTCTTGTTTTATTTTATGATGGATTTGTGGCAGTGCATTTTGTTCTCAAGTAAAATAACTCTTATTTTTAAAAAAAACAGTGATGCAACAAAATATTGACCAAGAGGACCAATTAATCGGGAACAGATCGGCTGAACTCAGGATACGAAAAACACAGGTGAGCTTCCGAGCCATCCTTTAATGTTGTGTTTAAACAGAAACACATATAGAAGCACTTTTGATATTATTTGAGCCTATGGTATTGCGATACTCACAGAGGGCTATATCTGCAGCAGTAGTTATGCAGTCGAATTCCACGAGGAAACATTCACTTAAGTATTTATACAAGAAGTGCTTTAATATGCAATGCAATTAGATGTAGAGTGAGAAATTGATGGCAATCATTGTGACCTTTGAGGCAATATTCTTGCCTTGTACCCTAGGTATCGAAAATTGAGTAAATACGTGTGAGCTTTGCATAGGTGAAGTTTAAAGTTTATTTTACTAGCCGGTGTTAAGTTAACTGTTACATGAAAGTCATGCTCAGCTTTCCTGTACTTTTCATGTAGGTTATAGTTTCAGTCTTTGGTTTAGAGCTTTACCAATGTCTATTTGCTGTTTACTTTATTGTGCATTGATAGAATAAGAACACTTTTTTATTGCCTTTAGTCTTTAGCTGTGGCTGAAAGTCGAGCTAAACTTCATCACACAGCCTCTGTGACACTTTACAAGAATGTGTGCAAACGTCTTAGTATGTTTGCATGCAGTGACATTTTAGTGAATGCTGTGTATGAAAACTTCATAGGAGGTTTGAATGAACTATCTGTCTACACGCTTTAGATAGTTTTAGAATGTGTGAAATTTATGGTTCTCTCATATGTAATTGTCATAAGAGTTGTGGCCATGCTTACCATGGGCACGTGTACTGAAGACCACCTGTTTTACGATGAAATGGTAGAATTAGTTTAGCAGTGATGCATCTAGAAAATATATCACACAGTGATGTCTTCTCCTGGCAGATGCATTAAATTATATCTAATTTCAGCCGTTATCTCTTCCAAAAGAGAAATTGGAAACATGCAAAATAGACAAATTACAGTTAAACTGAAAACGGCGGCGATGGTCAGGCTCAGGGCAATCACAGGTGTCATAGCTTGCGTGAGCAAAAGTACAGGGATGGATGGTTCTGCAAAAAAACAGATTTCTTTCTTTTTCTGCCTAGGTCAGGCATGTACCCAGGATAGTTTTTCGGGAAGGGCCCAACCCAAGTCAACTTTTCTGCGCAAATGAGGGAATCGCGGGGGATACCTTTACTAGTACAAATGTGAATAATGCCCACCATTCGCCATAAAGACGTGTAAACCCGCAAAAGAGAAATAAAATTAGGTGCATCTCACAGGTATACGCCTGTGAGATGCACTTCACCTTTGCTTGACAAACAAGGAACCACATCAAATGGACTTGCGCAGGAAAGAAGTGCAGGAGGACCACTGCCAAGAACAAGTAAACAAGTTAAAGTGTAAAGATTTCTAGTAGCGCTTTTTTAAAAAATTAGTTCTGGAAGAATTATAGAGAAATTTACATTTGTGGAACAGTCACAGTTCTTTTGTATCCCTCATTTACTGCTCCACCAAGTACCAAAATCAACTCGTACTGTTATTTGGGAAGTTGCGCAACGATGCGTAGCCTCAGTCCTGTACAATTGCATAAAGCGCAGGACGCTGCGGTTCTAGACATGCTGTGCCCACCGTGGAAGGTTAGAAAAACACCCACATAAGCACAGCAGAGTAGTGGCTACGTCAGGCGGTTAGTCTGATAATGGTAGAAGTGGCATTCAAAACGGATGGAATCCTTTTCTACTTCCAGTGGCATTTTCTCTACTTCCTTTTTAAATAAAAAGATGTTGACCCACAAATAGTTTCACAAACGACGGTTAAATTTGTTAATTTTCACTTTTCCTTCCTGTTTGGCTGTTGCCTCGGCTCTCTCCTTTAGTAGATCGCTTAATTTCTCAACTCTTTGTGACTCTTGTTTCCAGTTCCCATTTTTCCATGAAAAGTTTTGTACAATTAGGGAAAAGCCAGACGAGGTAATGGTTGACATTGATATTGCTTATGGCTTTAATGGTTATTGCAGGGTTTGACGATGGATGCTGTTTCACATGATTTTATTTTCCACCTTATCTAACCTATTTCACGGGTATACGGTTCCGAGAATCTGCCAGTATTACGGCGAGCTGTCACTCGAGGAAATAATGAAGCAAAAGGAAAAGTTAAACGCTACTGGCGTTGTCCCCGGCCGCAACTCGTTCCGCGAGCGTGCAGACCAGCTGACCACAAACTGAATCCCTTTCCTGATCCCTGGATTAATGTAAACAAAGAAGGTTGAACAAACGAAGCAACAGCGATGTGTGTGACCGTTGCAATAGATGGTGACAACTGAACGCATCTCAAGTTAACTGCGCGGGCACCGAATCAGTGAGAAAGCTGGCCGTCAAAGCCCAGGAGGGGCCAATAACTATCGCCATCCAAAACGAGTGAAAAAAGCAGCCAAATGTTGAATGCCAAATAGCTGTCAAGTCGCAAGATTGATTTGGCCGCGCTTTAGAAATGTGTGTGAGGAGTGGTGGCGTCGGTGGGGTATGATGCTTAACTTCAAGGGGGGGGGGGGGGTGTACGTGCCTGGCCCCTGGGTGTGCCTAGCCTAAGTAGGTGTATTCTGAAATTGTTTCTCACGCTTTGAACTGGACCACATGAACTCAGCTCTGTAGTCATGAATCTTACACTGCATATGTAGGGTAAAAATGAATTGACGTTTTTGCAGAACCTGGGGGTCCATACACTTTGCTCCCTAGTGTTATGACATTCCTTGATGACCTGCTTCATTTAGACATGCGAGGATGCCATCATCAGTCAGCCATTTAACCAGTGGAGATGATTATTATCCCTAAAGGCATCCGTTTTGAATCAAGGTGATGACAAATAGTTGCCTAGCTTGCCTGTTACCTAAGAGTAGAGTCACTATAGATGGCTCCATATAAAAGGGAGCCATATACAGTAACTCTACCCAATAGGTGCATGCAGCACCTTCTGCAGGACATGCTGTTCTCGGGGAGGTAACAAAGTGACGTAGCTTTTGTTTTAGTTTTCATGCTGTTCATCGTCATTCTTTCTGCTGCTCTCAATGCTTGACCGTTCGTGGCTTTCAGGAGTGTGTGCGTGGGCACTGTGGGGAAAAAGCGCACCTTCAGGAGACAGGTCTTTTTCTCCTCCTCTCTCTCTGCCTCTTGATTTTCTCTCTACCTCACTTTTTTCGCTCTTTGACTTCTTGCAGTACGTCTGGGCTAGTCTTGCTTGCCCTCACAAATCTATCTTTCTCTCTCTGCCTTTCGCTTGCATGTTGCGACATTTTATCTCAGCCTGCTGCATTCAACTAGGTTTGCAGTTTATGCTTTTTTGCAATGCGGGAATTTTGTGCATTTCTATCTCTGTCTCTCTGCATGATGTGCCTTGGGGTTTCTCTTGTGCTTATTCTTCTACTGCCAAATACTGATTTCTTCTTGGTTTGTGTTGCAGTTTTCTTTTTTTGTTTTAGTTAGCCTTGAGTGTCTCTTGAAGAGACTCTCACAAAGAAGCCAGCTTTCTTACTCACCCAGCAAGGTGCACTCACACAGTTCACTTCTCTCAGATGTAGTGCCGGTTTCGGTTGCCATGAGTAATACTACCATAGTACAGTCGAACAACCCTGCTGAATACATTGAGGAGTTCATTGTTGTTTATGAAAAATTGTTTTGGTATAAACCATCTAATAATGTAAAGGAAAGCAAAATGAATCCAAACATAATAATTGTAACTTTTGTGTATCCGTTGAGCATGAGTGCCATAAAAGACTTCACTTGGCTGTTACCTACGTTATCACCTTATCTACTGTATACGTATTGCCAAGCTGTCACCATTGTAATGAGACTGTGAGTGCTGGTCATGGACCCTAGCTGCTGTACAGCAGGGTCACACGGCATGTGCCAATGAATGAATGTTCCACTCACTCGAGGTTGCGTGTTGGATGTTGAACACAGCTTGACAGCCAACACGAAAATATTGAATGCAACATTGTGAGAGTGGAAAGGCAGTCGTCCAGGCAGTGCATGGCTCTGAAGGAAAACGAAATCATTGGACGTCGGCCGCTCTAGCCCTCTCTGCAACTATGGCCTTCAGCCTTTAAATATGGGCTATTGCTTAATGTCCTACTTTCACATTCTAAAGGGGGCACATTCGGAGGGAACCAGATTTCAAAAGAGCTTGCACACTTCTATTTTGATGCAAAGTAAATAACTTCAGGGAGCCAAAGTTATTGTGATCTTTTCCACTATGGTGTCTCTGTTAGGTTAGTGTGCACCTTTGGGACATAAAATCCCATTATAATTGTGCTTATTAGTTCATTATAGGAAAATGTTTGTTCACAGATGTAGTTAGTGCAAGAGGTAAGGGCTGTTCACTAACCAGATGCATGATGACAGCCACCTTCCTTTTGCAAAACTGAAACAGCACACCTGTCTCAGATACAACTAGACGTTTGACCTGCCATACATTGAAGTCGCAGAAATTTGAAGTTGGTGCAACTGCTCGTCTATGGACAACTTAGCTTTGGTCGGAAAGGCATGAGACAATCCTCACCTCTCTGCCCAAGGGAAGAGCAGTGGTGGCAGATGTTATTTTTTCTGACCTGACAAGGCTTAAGAAAGAGAGAAACATTTGACTTGCCTGCAATGCTTTTCCTGCTTGACTTGACTCGTGCGCATTTGCTCATTCTGCGAGAGTAGTTGCTTGACGTGGTGCATTTTAGTGCAAGCAATATTCTGCGAGCATGGTGACGCTGTAGTGTAGATGGAAGCTCTCTGGAGGACACCAAAAGCAAATGTTAATTCTAGCTCAAGGGACGTGTCTTCATGAACTCTCGGCAATTGTTATGCTCAAAGAGCTGACTCAACTGCCATAAGGGAATTGGAATGGAACAGGTTGTGTTTCTCGAAGACTGGAGATCGCCTAAAAAAAAAAGAAGACAGGTAGATATAAGTCATCAATTTTTCTGTTGTACTGGTGGTCTTTCCCTCTGCCAGGCACTGTTGTCATTGGCGCTTCAGTCTGCTGTGCAAAGAGGTTGTCGTACATCCTGAACATAGAATTGCTTGAATGGTTATCAGCAGAGAGTTCTTCCATAAGAAGATGCCATGAAATTGGAGAGGCTTAATTTTTTAAGATGTTCAAATGCAGCATAGTTACCTCATTTTCAGCGGTTGGCTAGCACTTAGGGCTTATATTTGGAATATAAGATGTTGTGGGGGTTCATTCCATATCTTCACAATGGTGGGACCAATCACATCCCATGTTCATGCAACTTCCTTGCTAGCAAAAATTTTGTTTTCTGTACGAGTGACATTTAAGACATGCTCAGAGCACTAATTGTAGCTTGAATTGATGTTTGCCTTTTGTGTCCTTTTAAGACTGTCTCTCTCTTGCCGTGTTTGCCATGGCCGTTTCTGGTCCTTCACATTGTGTTGTGGAGGATAACATGAATCCAGAAATGATTGGCAGTCGTAGAGCTTCTGCTTTTTTTTATTGTAAGCACTCATGCCTGACGGTGAAAGGACATGCTAATTGCTTCAGTGTAACTGAATTTCTCATGTTTATTCAGACATCTCATGCAAAAGATCTGTAATTCATGTGCAAAACACAATGGCTTTGCTTTTCTGAGCACTATATAAAATAAAATAACGTAGCTATGTGCTCTTTCTTGGCAGTACTAATTTTTTGCTGTCTATCTATAGGTGTTTTACGAGCTACAAGCAGCTAATATTGTTCCTTGTGATGGCACGCCTAATTCACACTGCTGGGCTACAGCAACAAGCGGGCAGCACCTATGATGTTTTCTATATTTGAATACTGAACAAGCAAAAGTCCTCTAAGACATAGTTACCTATGGGCTCAGTCAATTATGACAAGTTGTACAATTTATTTCATGAAGGAGATTTAATTGCGTATAGTATTCATGTGATCATTTGAAATCAGCTTAGCATGTTCCTTTCTAGTGTACTTGTTTTTGTATAAACGTGGTTGTCATAGTCACGGCGGCATAGATGTGGTTGTGGATGCTATGCATATATCACCGACCTTCTCATTTTTCGTGACACAGCATTCGACACTTTCTCGCAAGTTTGTCGAAGTCATGACAGAGTACAACAAGATCCAAAATGACTACCGTGAGCGGTGTAAGGACCGTATCAGGCGACAACTGGAGATCAGTGAGTAATAACTATGTGACATTTGCGCTTCTTTCACTGGCTTCAGAATACTCTTCTATACTCTGCCCTTGAATGACAGTGACATTCTTTCAATTCAATGCAATTCAAGTTTATTATATACAATAGAAATAATACATAGTTGTGTATACACAGGAGGAGGTACCAAGGTTTAATCACCGTTGTCGGGACTTCTTGTACAAGTAAAACGAGTAAAACTACAAAGTACTCCTGAACACATTGATTGTCGCCTTCATTTGACTTGTGCTCAAGGTTCATGGTGGTCCCTGAAAACCTTGAAAACCCTTGAACGTGAAACTTTCACTTGCAAGGCCTTGGAGACAAGCCTTAAAAATTTTAGCAGATTAAACATTCTTTAGTTTTCCTTGTGGCTAAGCTTAGTTGATTTTATTTTTGTATCAGACCACAAGGCTTATGCTAACGGAGACTCAAGCCAATCTGGTCCTCTTACCATTTTTGTGGTGGGGCCACTTGTTCATATTGGCTGGTGATGGCTTATGTAAACAGTTTAGCTAACATTTTTATTCCTGTAGCAATTATACAGGCGCTTGAGGAACGTTTGCACTGTTGGCGTTGGTGTTGTTGTTGTGCTGTCCTTTTATCAATGAAGCCAGGTGGGCGCACTGTCACACTCTGCTCAGTCGACTCTGCTGGAGCCAGGGTGCAGCATTCTGGCTTCCACTGCTGGCATGAGCGCTGTGTGCATAATACACAGTGGTGAATGTCAAGCTAAATTTATGTAAAATTTCTTTGGGCAGGCTGACCAATGGCGACCGTTTTTCTTCAATCTCATCTCGTGCGCTCATTACATCAATGTTCTGAGATGCCTTCAGCACAACATGACACCATGCTATCGCTTACAATCTTTGCAATCATGCAACAAATAAATGTTTACTTGTTGTAAGACAGTGCTTTGTTTTCTAGCTGTAATCCTTGAAAATGCTTCATCAGAGCCTTGAAGTTCCTTGAAGACTCTTGAGACTTTTGCAAAGGCTGCTACAAGCTCTGCTTGGGGTCATTATAGGTGCAGTTCATATACCACTTGTTAGATGTGCGAAGATGGCTCAATGGCTATGTTGTGCTGTGCAGACTGCTAAGAACTGCTGGTAGGGGCTACTTTTGCGGCAGCAGTGGCTAACTGAAAGTCGTCCTGAGATTGGTCTGCTTGAGTAGCCTTTTCTGGGGGAGCCCCTTTCTATAAAGAAAGAACAGACGCTTTTGGAATTGGGCTGGTGCTTACGCGGAGTCACTGATATAAACACAGTACTACTGTTTTAATAAATTATCATTATAAAACATATTAATTAACCTCTGCAATAGTCGTGCCCCTGGTCATAGGTACATTGAGCCAAATAGAAAATGTTCACTTCATTTTTCAGCGGGGAAAATGACAACAGACGAAGAAATTGAAGAGATGCTGGAAAGTGGAAATCCAGCCATATTCACTCAGGGAGTGAGTACTGCTTAGTATTTCTTTTTGTCCTGCCTTTTTAAAGTTTGGTTAGATGCTAAGCTTCTGGTTGGAGAACTGATTAGTTTTGAAAGACTGGTCAGAGAGATTAGGGTTGTGTGAGGCGTGGATCGTCAAGTCAAATACGTGTGTGAGAGAGGACGATGGGATGAAGAACGAAGCGGTTCAGTTATGCAATCGTGCACTGTTTGTGGTTAGTGTAGTCCATATGAGATGAGATTTCTGCTGCGTATACATGTACATGTCTACAGAATTTGCAATTTGCGCAACTTTTTACACTTGCTGGGCCTCCCTGGCATAGTTAAAAAAGTCTCTTTGCCACCTGTGTCCCCTATAGAATGGCTCGGCTTTCTGGCTGATGCTTCTGCGTAGTCACCTGCTGTTGGGCTCACTATTGACCTTTAATGCCAGCTACGTTTGCTGTGGCTTCCGCATCCCCGTAGTTGTCGTCATTGGTGCTCTCATCAGTGCGCCATGCAAGGTGCTTTTCTGGCAAAGACATAGAAGATAAGACAGTGCTAGCGGTGCCCTTGTTATAAAAGCAATTCACAAGAAGCAGATGCTAGAGCATTGCTGCGTGACTTTGTGTACATTACAGAGAACTGTACCACCTTTTTTTAGACCACTGCTCTCCTTGAAAGAAAACCTAAAGTATTTGCTCAAGCAGTTACTCTAGAATAGCTGCTTGGGCTTGTTGGTTTTTGCATCCTGGTGTTAACAGCACAAAACGTAGACAGGACACGAGACGAATGCTTGTGGTGTCGTTTTCTCATCTCGTGTCCCGTCTATGTTTTGCTTTGTTAACATCAAGCAGGTAGTAGCCTTATATGCTCCGGAAGTGTGAGACCGCTCATGCTTTTTTACTATTTGTTGGATATATCTAAGATGTTTGTACAGAGGAGGCCTTGCCAGGTATTGTGTACCATTGCTTTTGTGCCTTTCTTAAACTCTGTTCAATAAAGCAAAGGTTTAGTTTCAATATTTTTCTTTCTTTTTTAATATCAGCTGTAAAAAAGTAATAAGCGTAGTTTAGCTGGCAAGTGGGACATAGTGGTATCGAAGTCATCTTTCTGTGCAAGCATCATGCTAATTGCACATATGTTTTGAAACATAATGTGCTGACCATGTCTCTGTGGTGCAGGCATTAGCTTGGCTCTTATATATTGACTGGTTTTTCACGAAACTCCAAGTGACTGACAGAGTAGCACTTGAGATTCCTGTAACACGAGTGTATTCATTTTTTCAAGAACAAATGGCAAAGAAGTTACTGCAGGAGACAAGGAACACAGAAATGAAATGTAAAGCTGTGTTAAGGCTCAAGAGGTCCTAGTGCATGTCAAGAAATTGCCCAAAATAAGCGAGCCGGTTCCTCTACAAAATTTTTTAAATGCTCGGCTTGCTGTTGGTAAGAATGATCTTTATGTGAAACATAATTCATGCGTGGCTTATACAGTCATGGATATTCCAGAATTTGTCTTCTATTGCACCCTTTGCTGATCAACTACATCTGCTACCAGAATTTTCTTCTGTTTTGCCCTAGCGTCACAAGGTGTGATAAAGAGCAACAAAAATCTACCTGTGCATTCTGCGACAAGCCTCATCTGTGTGAATGAAAAAAGAGTGGTTTGTTGTGATGCCCCAACTGCTGGTGGTGCCCGCAGATTGTGATGGAGACACAGAAGGCTAGGCAGACACTGGCCGAAATCGAAGCCCGCCACCACGACATCATCAAGCTGGAGAAGAGCATCCGGGAGCTTCACGACATGTTTATGGACATGGCCATGCTGGTGGAAAGCCAGGTATGGCCAGCTTTACTTTGGCCGGGTGCTAAAGGCTTCTTTATAGCCCAATGTAACATTCATACACGTATATGCGCTCTAAGGCGTCACATTATGTCGGGGAGAGGTGACCGCTTTTTAGTCTGCTGTGGTATGGCTGTCGTAATGGCTGTCCGTCAACATGTGCCAGTGGCACTGACAGCAAGCTAGAACATGCTCTACATCACATCGGGCTATGGTGCGTGCATTACGCTGAATGCTATGCGTGCATGACTGGGAACCCTCGCGCGCAGCAGTTTGTGAATGGCACTACAGTCATTGACAGTGGCGAAGCTGTGCAAAGTAGTCCGTGCACTGATTGGCCTGTGTGTATTGACACTCTAATTCGAAAGACTGCGTATAGCATTTATCCAGCCATTGAACTGTTCTTGACGTCAGTTGCTTACATTTGACTTTAAAAAGCATGCACATCGACAGCATGTGTGACGTGGTGCATTTCAACCAGCGCTCGCTGATGCACAGGCTACTTCGGATTATAAGCTAGCCTTAACTGTTTGCACTGTTCAGTACCACAGAAGGAGATTTAAAAAACCACACCAGTTGCCGGGTGTGATTTCTGCTTTTATCATGGGACTATGTACTCAAACAGAACTTGTGATTTACTCTGACAGCAGCTAAATGTGCAAAACTGAGTTCGCTATGTCCATATCTCCATCCTTTTCATTACACCGCAGTTGTCATCAGGCTGCCTCCTTATCTTCAGCTTCTTGTGGCGAAAAAGCAAAAACAAATTTGTTTGCTTCCTTAACTTGTAATTGAACTAATGCCCCTGAGACAATGAACAGTAGGGAGTTGGTGCATAACTTATAGAGCTGTCATGCAACTTTCACAGTTGGCAATACAGTTGAGTGACAGTGTAGAAACCTTTTAGGAACGAACCAATATAGTAAAGTAAATCTTAAATTTTTATCGCCGGTACCAGAAACTATTATGTGCTTATAACGAATGTTGGAGGTAACAAACATATTTTTGTGTCGTATTGGCCTTTGTTATGATGAGGCTGAACTGTATGTGCGGGGATTTGTTTGCCATGCAGACTCTGGAAGTGGCCACATCGTTCTTGTTTTGTTTTGTTGTTGCTCTCACATCCTTGCGTGTATGTCGAGGCTGCAGTAGCCAACACTGTAGCGGATAGAGACACTGCGGTGCATATTGCGCAAAAGAAGTAGTGCTTGAGAAGATGGTGGTGTTCATTGCAAGAACCCACTGCTGTCGCAGTAAAGGAATTGAGAGTCGCAGGAACAGCTAAAATCTGCCGATTTTTTTTTTCTTTGTCTGTGTGTGTTGGTCCCTGTGTTATCACAACGATTGTTGCGGCTCGCAGGGAGAAATGGTGGATCGCATTGAGTACCACGTGAAGAATGCTGCAGCCTATGTGGACACTGCCACTCAGGAGACTCGACGAGCTGTTCGTTATCAGAGCAAGGCACGCAAGGTGGGTTTTATATATAACAAAAAAATGTGGTCTATTGCCTTTCATATTATGTCTGCATCCAATATGAACTTATTCTGGAAAATGTGGAGGCATAAACATGAAAGATGGCTCATGATGGTCATGATGCAGTTTGATAATGATATCAGTGTTATTGTTAGTATTATGATGGAGCAAATTTCCCTGCTAAAAAAAAGGAGCTATATATATACAAACACTGCAAGCTCACCTAATTCTTGCTGATTCCCTGTGGTTACTATGAGATGCTTCATGAGCTTGAAGCAATTAGAGGTGCGGGTTCACATTGTGTAATCCAGTCTCCTAATTGGTTATTTTCTTCTACAGCTCGTGACGGTAACACCCTATCATTCATTGTTTTGTTTGTTTTTCTCCTTTTTAGGGCTTCAGTTAATTTTCTTTCTGTTGAGTTTTTGTTCGTGCAGCGTTACCTTGCACAGTTTAGAAGCTCAGTTTCAGAGTATGCAGCCCATTTAGCATTTTATTGGTGCCGTTTTTAGTAGTGGCCTGCAGTCCTTTAGGCAAGCAGGAAAATATTATTATTTTTTTTCCGTCGTTTCATTTTTGTTTATTTTTGTTGTTTGCAGAAGAAAATAATAATCCTAGTCCTGATTGTGGTCATCGTCGTCATCCTGGCCATAATCATATTCGTCTCAGTCCGGAGATGAAAGAAACGGAAAGGACAGCGACATCTCTTTGTCGTGCACCAAAATCCTTCACAGAACCCGAAATCCGCAGCACATTTCTCATTGCAATAGCCAGCGAGGCATGGCAATACTGCAACATGGCAAGACGGGCCTGCCACATATTTTTAGAAATGTTCCACTGATTTTGCTGTTGCTTTCTTGATATATATTGTTAGTCGCCTTTGTATTTTAGAACATGTATAGGTTGTGCCAACTATGGCGATAAGCTCCGGTGGGAGCACAAGCAGTGAACTCTCTCGGTCGCCATGGACAGGTGTCACGGACTATTTAACTATTATACTGGCATCTGTACTGACTATACACTGGTACTTGGTGCCAGCTTGGGCCTGCACGTTAGTTATGCAGCGTGCACTTTGCAATGTAGATAACTGAGGGCATAGTGTTGTGATGTTGCGTATGATGCGCCATCATTTCTTTGTTTGCTTGTTTGCAAATGGAAAGTTAAAGAATGAAAATATATAGCACAAGAGCATTGAAAGGGCTAGCTCACAACCTCGTCACATGTTTGCATCCCTTTCGAATGAATCTGAACTGTCCTGCTGACATCACCAGTAAAGATGGTGATGTCAGTAGGACATCACCATCTTTACTGGTAATATCCTACATTACACCAGTATTACACATTAGCTAGTCAATGTAAGATGTGTTTCGACCTGGACGTGCGCGCACCTAGCTGTGCTGTAGTGTTAAGCATTTCCTAACGAGCATTGCCCCAGCATATCGCTAGAGGCCAGGCGCCAGTCACCTTGCAGGATATTTTTGTACAACCTGTGTAACCTTTCTGTATATTTGACCACAACACGTAGAACGAACACACTGTGATGAGTAAATTTCTTTTGTAGAGATAATTTTGTTCAGCAAAATGCATGTGTTGTAAGTGCAGTAAGCGTGCCGCTTGTAAAAGTAAACTTGCTCTTTGATTGAAGTACTTCTACTATCATTAGGTCCATTCAATTCACCTGCACCACTGAGAACCAGTTCACGGTGGTTCACGAGAAGTTAAAAAAATTGTGCAGTTAGATTTCTGCAGTGCAGGCACAACGTGACACTCAAAACGAATGTCAAGGTGCAGACGCGGTGCAGGCGTTATGTTTTGTCCAAGTAATGTGCATGGATTACGTAAGTTTGAGAGGTCCTGAACTGCTTGTCTAATCAGCTTCTGAGGCATAAATACACCCGTGCTTGCTTAAAGGGCCCCTGAAACGGTTCGGACAAATTTTGTAGACGCGTAGGGTACAGCTTAAGTAGAACATTCGCACCACAATTTAAGTGAAGCGTTACGTATTAATGGAGCTACAAACGATTAGAAGTTACCCTCCTCCCCTGCCACGCTTTTCCTCCTCAACTCGTTCGCCGAGCGAGCGGGGCTAAGCTCCGCCTTCACTGGTCCTGCGTCACGATGCGACGTCACATCGTCCACTTCCGGTTGTTTTGGAGCCCGCCCCTGCCCGCGCGAAACTTCTCCGCTAGCCGCTTGGCTGTCGACCTCAAGCGAGAGCTATCGAAGCAGCGTGCGTTGCGAGCATTCTGTCGTAGCGCCGAACGTGTCTGGTATTCCGTTAACCACAGGCAAGCTGGTCATTTCGGCAAATGACTGGAGGCATAAACTCAAGCTGATGAAGGAACTTTGGCGTAGACTTACGTGAGCGGCCTGATCGGTCTGCACGGTCCAGACACTTGTTGGCGCAGCGCTTAACCAGCCAAACAAAATATTGCTCTAACCAAGTGTAAAACATTTTGAACATTTATGAAAACAACGTGTTGATGATTACACTCCTGCGAAAAATACGCACCAGCAGCAAACAATACGCTTCGTTGCTGCTACTGTGTATGGTTGAGCTCTCTGCCACCAGGTGGCTGCACCGTGCAGACCATACACCTTTGCCCTTCTGCTCATCTCGGCTCATCCCGTTACGGCACAGTCAAGCGGCCAGACCCTGTCCCCTTGCGCTTAAGTTTGCCCTAATACGGGACTCGCGAAACGCTATTGCGTTAGTAATCTTCCGGTGTAAAGTGACGGCCACAAACGCGCAAATCCTGGCGCTGATCGTAAAGCGGCAGTCCGATGCGCAGCAGCCAGTTCGCTCGTACGCTGCCTTGCAGAGGGACACGATGTCGCAGCTTGACATATTGCCAGTCGCTACGTTTGCAGTCCACAAGGCAACAAAGTCGAATCATAGTGCTCGCGAAAAGACTGAGACCAACTCTGACCGCGGAGCTCTCATCAAAATGGAGTACGTTGTAACACAAGCAGACGACACTTGCTGTGTGCCGGAAGTGCTTAAGTGTACTGAAAAATTGTTCTTGTGCATTCTCTTTATGCTACTTTCTTTTTATAAAAACAAATTAACTAACATTCCAACTATTACGAAGATCATTTGTTTACCATAAAGTTGGAAAAATTATCGATCACGCGCCCTGGTCAGCCAATCGGATAGCTCGCCCCACTGACGTCATATGGGTGATTTCGGTCATATGGGTAGGGGCGGCTTAAAATTCCGCCGAGCACTGCGCTGCGATCGGCAGCGATGTGCATTTTCAAAACCTTATAATAAATTGCACGCTTTACGCAGAGCACTTAGATGTGTCAATTAATGATCAGAAGGACCTACTATAACGACTCAGTACGTTTGTAGAAAATTGTCAAAAGCGTTTCAGGGTCCCTTTAATAAGCGGGTTTGCAACGGTGCTTGCGCATATGTGCTGTGTAGTCTGCTGCACTGCTGCTTCGCACCTGTACTCTGCACCAAGTGCTCTGCACCAACAGAGGAGAGGGTGCAGAAAAATCGCGAACCAGCCTTGCACCTTTCTGGCGCCATTGCTGCACCACTGAAACTAATGGCAGGGTGCAGCACCTTGTGAACTGTTTCAGGTGGTGCAGGTGAATCGAACGTACTACCTATTATTTTGAATGCTCTTCCATAGCACCACTAAGTGCTAATTTCATTTGCAACAGCAATCTTAGTACTTTCATTTAGTAGTTCTTTTTGTTCTTTTCCATTACTTTTTTTTCTTGTATATATTTAGCACCATGCATTTCCCTGTTGCAGTGTACCATCTGCAGATGCTGGAATTTTTTTTTTCTTGCTCGCTTTCTTTAATGGCATCTTGGTAGTCTCAGTATTGGCACATAACACTGCTTCATCTTCATGGAATGGTTACCAAAGCCCTTGAACACACTGAGGTTGTGATGGACCAGAGAAAGGAACGGTGTTCCTTGAGGCCATCTTGCACAGTCATTTGCCAGGTTGATACTAGAAGTGTTTTAATAGTGACATTTTAAATTGAATTGGATGTTGATGTCAGAGGAGTACGGGCTTTGGATACTGAAATGACTACTGAATATTTCTATAGCTCTGAAAGTATAAGAAGAAACGGCGAGAGAGGGTGGGTAGCACCTACATACAAAAATATATCTTACTGTTACTTCCTGCATTACACAAAATGCTATTTTGAAAGTCTATTTGACTAAGCCACTTCTAATGAGCAGGTTGTAAAAATTACAAAAACTCACAGCTGGCTTACGTTTAGAATTTGTAGCTACTGGTTGACTGTGTGCATGGAACGCTTTCATCACTGGAAGGCTCTTGTAACTGCTGTGGGCCTGTATAGTACAATCAAATTTAATTATAAAGTTGAATGTCGAATTCTTATGTCAGATATTACTTTCATTCAGAAGAAAAATGCTTGATTTGTTTTCAAAACTTTTAATAGTTGCAGACCTCCTAGATTGAAAGATGTACAATTGTTTGTGCCTTACGAAATCAAAAAAAAAAATAATAAAGATGGGTGCTACAAGGTGCCAGTTATCAAAAAGAAACAGCATATTCGATAGGATTAGCTGGTGACTATACGCACTGGAAGGATCAGTGGCAATCCAGATGAAACATGCGCAAGTGAAGGGAAATGACTTAATGGTGTTGCCTTGTTTCTCCCTTTAAGTTTCTTTAGTTCATCTCGTTGTTTGAAATGCAACTGGCAGGTGGTGCATGCCCTGCATTTAGCTTAAAAAGGCTGGTTGGACCGGCGGTGTGTGCATGTGCCAGAATTTGCAGGTTCTCTGAGTGGGGAGGGAGGAGCATGACAAGGAACTGAGCTATGCACAGTGAAAGGAACTAAACGGCAAAATGTAAAAGTGGCACGGCGCCATTGCTAGTTGTGCAGCCATCTAGCATGCTCTGCTTAGCGTACTTCTGCGGAAGATGCTGCAGACGATGCACAGATCTAACTTTTTTTTTTTTTGTTATCAACAGGTGCTTTTTCATATTAAGTAACCCTCAGATGTGAGTCATCTATGTGCCGCCTTTCGCACTATTCTTAAAAATAAACATTGAGAGGATTAGGCTAGCCAGCTTGACCACGGCATCATTGCAGGAAACACAAACTGTGGTTACAGAAAACGAAAAAAGAGGTGTTTGAAGTGTGTTCACGTTGATGAACACACTTCAAGCACCTGTTTCACATGACCTCAACAACTGAAGTCACATGATTGAGTGCAAGGTCCACTTGTACAGAAAACCTGAGAAGCACAAAAGTAGGCAGAAGTGAATTTCAGCTTCATGTGTGCTTTTCAATCTTTCAATGAGTTTTCTGCTCCAGTGTGGCCTTTGAATGAGGCCTTAATTACAAATGTCAACGCACTGTGCTTTTCCAAGAAAAGAGGCATCTTTGAACCCTTTGAAGCAGTAATTGTTCTAGAACTTTCGTATTCTCCAGAACTGACAAGCTGACAAGGTGCATAATGTGGCACTCAAATCTGAAGCTTCCATGCATGCTCAATAGTTCAAAAACAACGAAGGCTGGTGTGATGTTTAAAGCAGAACATTTGGATGTAAGACAACTCAGCCATATTGCAGGTGGTCAGGCAGACATCGACAGGCGATCCACCAAAGTGGATTGTCACTGAATGCACTGTTTTCATGCATAAAAGCAAGTCCCTTTGTGCAGTGGACATTCCAAACTCCTCTGGGCAATGAAAGAAATCAATGTGCTTTGTCGAGTGAATCTGCACACTCCGTATAACCAAAATAATAGTCATTGATCAACAGTTGGTGAGCAAGGAAGCCTGACCATGGAGAAAAAGTTTCAACAGTGGGACTTGCCTTCATCAAGGAAATAGCTGCTTTCCTTGGCAGGGTTTATATAGAACCCGCTCTCCCGAGGGTGAGGAGGTTAAGTAGGTGGGTAAGGGTAAGATGAGGGCTGGATGAAATGGTAATTTTGAAAGGAAATGGTAAATTGTGACTTAGAGTTTATGGGCAGGGGGGATCTGCTGGTGCTTCCTTAGCAATGGTGGCAGGGTGCCTTTAAGAAGGGTGCAAGGGTGCCTTTAAGAAGAAGGAATGCTGGTAAGAAAAGAAAGCAGTGAATAGTATGAATGTGTCTACACGAAAGTAAAGAGAAAAAGAAATCTTGACAAAATTTAACCATGTCACTCACTGTTGATCAATTTAAGTCTCCCATCTTTCTTTGACTCCTTTGTCTTGTTAAGTTAATATGGATACTTCCAACTTGATGGTGTGGTTAGGTTGCTTTACAAATGAGAAAGTTCTTTCATTTTCTGTGTCTTTACAGCAATAACACGATAATCATGGGAACCAAAGACAACATATTGCTATATACTATATGTTATTCAGGCAGTGCTTTTTAGCCTGGTGCTGTTTATTGACAATAGTCAGCTGTGTACTTTTTAGGCATATCTAGATACCTGTTCAGTTTCTTTTTCCTTTGTCATTATGGTAGTGAAACAACAGTTATGTTTATTTACAGCTGGAACAAGTGACAGCACATCATTCCTTAGGCATTGCTTTTCCTTCTTTTACTGATGTGGTATAAAGCTTGTGCTGCAGGCCTTTACTGAAGCTGTGAATGCATGCGCAGTTGTGAATTCTAGTCGGTGGTTTATTTCTCTTCTTTTGTTTTATTGGTGGAAATTGTGTTAGTCAATAATGTTCCTGTTTTTTACATGTTTGAATGAATGTTCTCAATAGCTGTGTTTGCATCGAATATTTTCCGATGACCACAACGAATACATATTGGGGCAAGATGCCCCAAATTTTCAGAAATATGATTTGAAAAGAAAGGGGCACAAATCTGAGTCATGCTTTGTACGTTGCAACAGTGTTTTTTTCTTCTTTTTTGATTGCTTCTTTCAAACTTCTTTAAGAATGAGGGTTACACCGGTGTCACACGGCACACTTTTGATCGCGATCAAGCTCAATCCGTATCGAATTTCTCAGTCGTGATTGGCTCCTTTGCGCAGGCTACGCAAGGGAGCCAATTGCAGCAAGGAATTTCGATCTAGATTGGGCGGGATCGCGATCAAAAGTGTGCCGTGTGACGCCAGTATTAGTCGTGTGTGTTGAGGTGGGGGGAGGGAGGGGTTGATTTGTATACCTCTACTGGCTCCCTTACGCCTATATTCTGTTCATGTATCTGTGTAAGTCTGCTTGGATGGTTTAGCTTCTTGCTCAATATTATTTTTCATTGGTGCTATCATATATTGTTTCTGAAGCCGGATGAACTTTATGGACTTTGTGCAAGATTGAGTAATCATTGTTCGTATGGCTTCCTTGGGTTGCTGATTAATTGGCGATAAATATAGCCATAACTATAGCTATAACTAGGCTTCTGGTGCGTCACTGTATTATTGTAGGTTAGGCCAATATTTAGCAGTTTATCTCTCTTCAAAAGATCTGCACGGCTAGTGCGTCACACCATGAAAAGGGCAAAACATTATGATTATGAGAAAACTGTCGCAGGAATGGCACAGAAATAACGATTATCAAAGTTAAATTTTTTCTCATGATAAGCAAGAAGAGTGAGCAGCACAGATATTTAAATCTAAATGGTATGCCCCACCTTTCTTTTGTGTTTGTGCTAGCATTATACGTGGATGGTCTGGAAAATGCAAGCTTTCGTACTTTGGTGCAGTCAGTCAAAACCACAGCATGTTCTGGCAATTAAAGCAAACTGGTGCGCGTCGGAAACAGTGCTTATTCATCCCATCAGAAAACTATGGTAATGTGTGGCACAGAAATGAAATACAAGAGCATCATCTCCACATTACTATGCAGAAAGGTGTCAAATTTCTTGACTCATGGTTGCCGTGGGATGAAGGTGCTTGCATGACGGGAAGGGTAGGGAATGTCAGTTGCACCAAGTCCAGTACCGAGGAATGGGCCACTCTCTGAACAGACCCTATCTTATAATATTCCTCTTCCTTGCTATTCCCATTCCCATGCAGACGTGCACTTAATTAAGCAAAAAAAAAAGTTCAGTATCCTAAATATTATGTTTTGCTCCTTTGAAGTTACGGGTTTCTTAGAGCATTGTAGAGCAGGCCTTTGTCCAAGTGCACGAGGTACTCAATATGCTATTTCTGTCAGAGAAGTGCAGAGAGCAAGAAGCATCATTGTATCTGCAATATTTCTACAGATGCGCAACAATTTTGAGATATTCTGCAAGTATATTTAGATGTCTCTCTATAATTTATGAGTGTCATTTCTTTTTATTTTCACTGCTACGCTTTTCTGGACAGGTTTAGGTGGTCAGTAGCTTTATTTTAAAGTGTCTCATGTTCTATGACCACAGTGATGGAATGGCATCATCACACCCCTAGTGGAAGGGAGTTCAGCATAACATAAAGTGCCTAGAAACTAACACCCCCCCCCCGCCCCCCACCTCCCACTCTCTTATTTTTACTTCTCAGTTTCATCTGGTTTGTGTCATTTATCCAAACGCAACATATTGCGTACTGACATCTGTGCTCAGAGAAAAGAAACCCCAAAAGCTCAAGGCCCACTTTTTAGATTATATTGATACATAGAGTTGCTGTTATCAAAGGTGCTTTACCGTTTTTCTTTGTTTAATCCTTTCTACACACAGACTAGTCCTGCTCCTCAGCTACCACTGGTGTCAATCTCATTTTTTAATGTTTTAAACCTTGTCTTATGTACTAATGGCAGGGCACACCTGTGTGTTTACTTTTCTAGGTTTACTAGGTAACAGGTTTCTAGGTTTTCTAGGTAACAAGCGCTTTATTTCATTTCGTTTTCATGCCTGGCTCTCTGCCGCATTTTGTCAGCCATGGTAATGGTGGCACTTCAAGTGCAGTACAGATATGTTTAATATGAGCGGGCTGTGTCTCTGATTTTCTTTACAGCTGCCGTATTGGCTCAATACCTCCAGTACACAGTATTTTGATCTGTGTGTACACTGCATAAAGATATAGACACCCTTGTAATTACTTTTCCCTCTTTTAGTATTATGTGCCAAAAATTCAATGCTGTCTTGATCACTTTTGGTCATCCCTCGTTGTACGGCATCTTTTGCTGCAACAATAATTTTATAAAAGCATCAGTACGATGCTGAAGTTGAGTTGGAGACCTCATTTGAAGTCTTATCAACTTGCACTAATTCAAACTCCTGAGGATTGTACACTGCTGTTTGCGTTCCTAAAAGTTTGGATTATTCAGAGTTATATACAGTATTGTCCAAAATATAATTTTATGAAACCAGTAACTTATTCACAGTAGCTCAGTAGCTTAGAAATGTGCAAAATATTTTTGCGAGGTACACGAGTCAGCGATCAGTGGCCGCCAAATCCTCTGGTCGAGAAGACAAAGTTCTGCGTGCCCACATCCGCATTATTAGAGCCATGAATTTGCAGCCAAATTGATGGAGCCGTTCTATAGCATTGCCGATTAACATATCAAATGTTACATAAGAAAGGAAGACAGGTAAAAATGGCTCTCTTATTTATGCTGCTGCTTTATTTGTGCTTAAATTTTGCACAGAAATGGTGCTGGCTGGCACTTTTCTGGACAGAAAGTTGGGGAAAGTATTCCTTGATCATAATTTCTATTGGCGCCTCCCTCGTAATGGTGCGGCAACAAATCATCACCTAGCCTGCTTGAGCTAATGAGCAATCACTGCATTTATTGCAGCCTTGGCCCCAGAATGGTGGTGCCATCTATCACTATTCTGGCAAAGTGCAGTGCATGGCTGTGCTTTGTTTGAACAACCATGGCACACTCTCAAATTTTGGGGAGCTTGCACCCATATCCAGAGGCGATGTCACCTTTATTGATATATGCCGGTGGAATCAGTCGCCACAGACGTGGTGTGGTTGAGATTGATTCTTTGTGAAATAGGCGAGTGTCTCATCCCAGACGTAGTAATAAACAAAACACACGACAAAATGCTATCGCCATGTGAAATTCAAGAACGAACGAGCTAACGCTTTAACTGGAGGAGCCCTTTCTGTTTGCGTCTTTATTCACTCATTCATTAATGGGACACTAAAGAAATTAAGGTGAGCTAGATTGAAGGATCAGGATTCAGTAATGACGAATTTGCCATTTGTAGTGAGAACAGCACTTTTGCAAGTGAGAAAATTACGAAAATGGAAAATTGGAGTCGTGCCACCCTGTTTTAGACTTTGGTATCTTTCGTATGACATCAGCACTGGCTGATTCACAGAGAGAGGCGGAGAGGAAGGTCACATAAGGGACTGTCAACTTGTTCGTTTGGTGTGGGCAGTTCAAATTGAGGAACAGGAGCAAGGTCTTTGGTGGCGATTTACCGTGCAACACGGTCACATATTGGCACACAAAAAACAGTGATAGACTTCTAGACGAATAATCTGTTCATCTAACTTGGCTTAGTATTTCGTTTTAGTGTCCTTTAATTGCGCATCCTGAATACCTCATTTGAGGTATTCAGGATGCACAATTATGCACTCTGCAATGAACCCCTCTACAACTGAATTACCTGTATAACGGAGAAATAATTCTGTCCAGGTTTTAATGTGAGCGGTGCATTGTGCAACCTTTACTACTAACTGACCTGTATAATGAATGATTTCAGAGGCCCCAAGCACTTAGTTACAAAGGCATTCGCACTGCATTCAGACGTTTTGACTGTCCACTCATCATTCCTGTTTTTAGCTGCATTGATCTAACTCAAGAAGCCAAATGGTCAGTGTCATTAAAGTGTAAATAAATAGTGCAAGCATGTGAATAAACGTTAGAATTGATAAGAAGTTGGAAAAAACATTTGGAAATAGCTGCTACCATTGCGGCTACAATGGGAAAGCTCATATCTACCTAGCATAATAAGCAGGTTTCAGTGCTGACACACTATAGTGTTAACACAGGTGCTTTTTATTTTTTGTTTTAATGCGTAAAAGTTTTCTTCGATATCCATAAATTATACATCACAATTATTGTTTTGTGTGAACAAGAACTGCATGCTGAGGGTGGTGTTCTTGTAACCTGGGCTGGCTACACTCCGCATGTGTGTTCTAGAGTGCCCTTGCTTTGCATGCAGGTACCTTGAAATTGGGTATTTCGTGTTTCATTGATTAATAAGAAGTATTTGAATGGCATGGCATTTGAGGCCCTCTGCCAGCTTGTGTACTTTAAACTAAACAATACGATCAGGGTGATTTAAAAAAAGAAACGGTACATAAGTATTGTGGTCGCAGTTGTTTAAATGATATGGCATGGTTGGTTTTTTCTCTGCCATTTGGAAAATGGACTACCCTGTTTGTTGAACCTATCATAATAACCATCTTTTATGGTCGCATTCTGGTCTAATTGTCCTGTTTGCATTTTGATTGTCCTTGGTAATGTGCTACTACCATGGTGCGATAGGTCTGAATGCTGCGAATTCCTTGTTCTTTTAAAATCATTCATGTTGATAAGGCACATAGTGGTGTAACGAAACTCTCATGTGGGAGTCGTGCACAGTCGTGCGAGTTGTTACATAACTAGCCATGTAGTTTACTAGAGGGTAAGAATCTCTTGTCACCATGTCATAAGTGGCTATGAGAGAATATTTCTGCTGAGGCCAATCATATGTTTTTGTTCATGCACTGTATATTGTGTATCCTGCAATAAATGCCCGTGTTCCATTAGTTCCAAGTTTCTGTTTCAGCATTTATCTTTCGTTTGATCAGATGCTCCAAGTCGAACTTTTGATACGTTCTTGCCATAATGAAACGTAAGTGTTTCTTTTTGTTTTTTCGTTCATTTCAGTTATGACGTTTTCTATGCTTTTGCATTATTGTATTTTTATTATTTTCTAATTCACTTTTTCTTTTATTTTTTTCATGCTGCACAACACTCGCAGTTAGGTCCTATGATGTGAGGTCAGGCCTTGTTGCACTATGTTGTTGGCCAGCAGTAGGGCAGGGAAACAAGCAAAAATGTACAACTCTGTTTGATGTGTGGTATTGCACTGTCATGTTAGAGGCGTTGCAGTGAATGTGCTTCGAAACAAGTGCATGCACTTCCTGTTGCACCATCACTGCTTTGTAGAATTCCTTCTTGGGCAGAAACTTAGGAAGCTGTTCGAAGAAAAACGTAGTCTATTAATGATAGAGAAAGATTACATATTGTAGTTAAAGGTGATCAGAGACTCAATGGGGAACTTTCTCCACATATAAGGACATCTTGAATACACGAAAATGCATTGAAACATTTAAAATTTAGTTCACATCACTGGCACAGTGGTTTTGGTACAAGTTCAGTATGAGACCTTCATTTTCTCCTCTGATAGAGTTTTCAGTGAATAAACTTTCAGTCTAAGCAGATTTAGTGTTTCTCTGCACTGTCTCTTTATATATGCTAGAACATAATTCCTCATGTCACATATGGATAACCAAGCATTGCTGAGAGCCTAAAAAAAGGATTTTAATCGCAGTGTACATAATACTATAATGTGCAAAAATCTTGGTGTTGAGTTTTTTGCTGATAGCCAATCACAGTTTGGTGATTGAAGGAGCCAAAGCGCTGAAAACTATCGGCCTTTGGCATGCGAGTGCTTCAAGAAAGCGTTAACACTGGGACGTTACACAGGCTGCACACATGCATTGCAGTTAGTGCAACCCAGCAGGGTTGATGTTTACTTGAAGGACTTAATACTGACCGTTCTGTCTTAAGCTGTGGTCTACAGTCTTTTAGGAATCCTTGAGAGGGTTTGAGGTGGCCTACAGTGGTCTACAGGGACCCCTCATGAAGCGCACCATTCATGAGTTTTGTCTATCAAAAGAAGCAAGTAGAACATCTGTGGAGGCCTTTGGAGCAGCTATTCTGTGTAATCATGCATGCATGCAAGAAAAATAGAAGACCCCACTGCGGGTCGTGATTAAATCCTGTGTCTTGCAAAAATGTTGAAAGTGTAATGCAAGACTTAGGGAAGCTTTAGTATGTCGCATTACTACCAGACTCAAAAATACTCGGGACTGCCCCCAAAAATGCCTGCCGAGTATTTAGGTGCAGAGTCAGCTCACCAGAGAAAGGCACAGAAGATGATGATGACAAACTGCTAATTCAGGAATGCGAAGCACTTTTATGTGATTTCGTGTTTATAATGTGATATTGTACTGGCCGTAGCCTTAACCAAGAAAAGCATGTGTCAGTAATGTCGTGCTCTTTTGATTTTCAGAAACGAGTGCTTATCCTGATATGCATTGCCATCTCTGCCGTGCTGCTGGTCATCATCATTGGCAGCTGGGTTGGTTTGTCTTAGCCGTGTTCTGTACGTGCAAGAAGGTGTTAAATAGGGGTCAGGTGAGTTATCGTGTCGATACCACAGTGCGAGACTTTGGGTTCAGCGTTGATATGTCAAGACATGTGCACATCTTTGAATCAGGAATGTGTGACCAGTGGACGTTTCAAATTCAGAAGAATACACATATTGAGAGAAAACCAATTTTTAAGCTAAACCAAATATGCAGAGGAGTGAAAATTGGAAATAAAAAGGAAAAGTTGTGTTGTATACCTGTTGTGCCATTTACTGTTATGCTGGTAAACGTGGTACGAGTGAAATATGGTATGAGTATGAGCACAGTACAATTTATTCAGTTGTGGCAATTAAAATAATGGAAGCAAAAAATATTTTTTTGTGAGACTATGTGCATCAAGCAAATTAAACTGATAGGTAGTCTTCGCCTGAGTTATAGCCAATTGCAAAAAAGTAATGACCAGCTAGCTGTTGCTGGCAATGGCCATCTCGCCTTAATTGTTTTGCTGTAGACTATGTATCTATTATTATTTCTGTATTACCTCAATACTCGAATGCAGCCAGGTGCTCCTGGAGATACCTTGCAACACTGTGTTCACCAACAATGTTCTTGAAAATTGCTCATTTTGCGAGATTCTTCATGGCAGGAAAAGTTCAAGACTTACCCCTGATAATGAAAATTACCTTATAGACAAGTGTTAAGGGTGTGCATATATCTGAAATTTGGAAAATTACAAATTAAACAAGTTATTGTCATTTGAATCGTATTTCATCTTATGGGAGAACTGACTATTTGAGATTTTCAAATATTAGTTTCTATTCAAATATAATGAATGACACTTATTGGAGCCTCAGGTGAGAGACACTGATGCAAAAGAAGACTGTTCAAAATGTTTTTGCTGCCTGAGAGCAACAGTCGTTGCACAGAGGTACCAGTACCAGAGTGAACTCGTGGGGCAGTAAACTTATGCTCAGTAATTTCCACTCATTCAATAACAATGCCTTGCCTTTAGGCATCCTATATATGGATTTGTTGTTTTTGATTTAGGCAAATGAGTTTGCTATTTGGCCAGTGTCACCATGTTCACGCCCTTTTGCAACAATGTCCATGTTTTGTTCCAGCATGAGATATTAATGCTAGATTAATGGTCAAGCCCTATTTTTGATAAAATTTGAAGATGATATACAACTATTTTTGTGGCATCATTGAGAGTTCTGTGAGCAATGTGCGCTTGCCAATAAAGGTATTCAGAAACTCCAAATAAGCTCAAATACATAGCGATGAAAGAAAATGCCCACTAGTCGTATGTCACACTGTGTGGGCCTCACACTCGGGTGCAGAATTCCCTGCCTGATTGCAAGTTGCATGCCTGCTAAGGCTGTAAAATATTTGACCTTCCTTGCCGTTTGTGTTTCAAGAATTCTTGTGGGAAGGCATCTAGCTACTGAAATCTTTAATTATATGATGTAAAGCTGGCCCTTCAACCCCCCCAGCACGTCATGATGGCGTTGAACGAGCTGAACAAGGTTAAAGGTGTGTGCAAAGAGAGCACACTACAAGTTTCGGCATTGCTTGTTGCATGCAAAGGAATACTGTCTGGCTCAGGTGCTGATGACAACTGGACAGGTTTATATGATCGCATTCAAAGAGTGTTGCAGGGATCCCCTAATCAAATTGCCACATGTTCTGACGGCAAGCTCTCGTCACTGATTGCACAAAATAAAGCCTGGCATTCTTACATACGATACAGCTTTGTTGTTGGTGGTAGCTGGGTATGGGGAGATGTTCCTTACAGTTAAATGCAAGCGTGGCGGATTTCATAGTCATCACTCCCAGGAACGAAAGGTGCAGACATTTTTCCATGCATGATGCAGCACGTTGGAGCCTTGCACTGAGCTACGACTGTGTCACACTGGAAGCCTGAATGCAGATATAACACAGCCATACATACTGATCCTTATAGTACAGGTAGTTAATATAAAACTATGATTGGGGTAATGTAGCACAGGAATAAACGTACACGACTGCCTTGAGGAACACCATGGCCAACCTGATATGCTGAGTGGCTTTGTCTTCTATTGCCATTGCATGAATCGTATGGGCGGCCAGATATCTCTGTGTCCATGTGCTCCATTTTCATACTGACACAAGGCAACTGGTTGGGAACTTTGGTTAAAGCATCACTTGAACAAGGCATTTTTCGTTATAGAGAGAACGGCTATTCAACTGATTGAACTTTTAAAACTGTTGAGCTATGCCACATTCTTTTCAGGGAAATATATTTATAATGTATATTCTCTATGGCTTTCTTATCGCAACCTGTCTAAATCTTTTCCAGATGCCAAGTGTAGATGTCGCACATTCTCAAAGTTGAGCTGCAAGTTTTTCCACTCTTACAGCAAGCTATGTTGTCATGTGATCAGCGGAAGGATCCATGCAAGTGCACCTTGATGTCTTCGCGTAGTTCCTTTCGTCGGGAAGTCTTGGACCAAAGGAGAGAAAAAGGCCGAGTGTTGTTGACTTGCCAAGTACCACTGTTGTCTTCTCTTAGACCTTTGAATGTTGTGCACATCAATCGCTCCTAGAGAGATTGAAAAGAGCTTACCTATGCTAAGTGTGTATATATTATACATATAAATATATGTTACAGGTTCGTATGTGTACAAAGATGTTTGTACTGTATAGCTGTAGTGAAAAGGGAATAAAAAGATTTTGCATAATACGAGAACCACTACATTGCATTTTCTGTGTCTGGTCTTGTGTTATATAGTACACTGAGTAACAAAACTATAAGAGTGGAAGCCACTGTACTTTGCCGTAAGGAAGTCATTTATTTATTCATGCGTCCGCATACACAAACATTGGTGTGGGGGCGATAATGAAAATATGAATGAACAAAAAGCAAGTGAACCAAATTGTATCAGAAACAATTCGCACCAGGAGACAAAAAAAAGGTCGGACGCACGCAGATGAAGGAAAATAATCTGGAGCTCCACTTGTCAAGATTACATTTTGACACCGGCAATGAAGTTTATACGAACAAGTAATCGGTGCACTTTCAATCGCGATGGAGCCCGATCGAGATTTAATTTCTCGATCACCATTGGCTGCTTTGCGCAAGCCGCTCCCGATCGGGCTTGCGCCACTCCGACGATGATGGTGGTGGCAGCAATGGCCGCGACAGGTTTCGGTTTCAGATTCTTTACAGGAAGCAGAGGCAGGCTTTTCTAAGTGGCAATGTTTGTCAGCGCTATTTATTAATATTATTCCCATTAATATGTTGTCGCTAATATTCAACACGAAAGAAGATATATTTTACCAAATAAAAACGAAACTAAAATGCGGAATGCCTTGTATGTGCATTGTGGCGCAACTGGCGCCGCGTGCGGCATTTCTTTTAGAAATATCCGGTGCTGTGTATGTGTGTGTGAATGCGCAGTTGCGAGGGAGAATCTGTTTAAATCGGCTCGAAAACCTTGTTTTTGAAGACATCTACATTTTCGTAAGTAAATTTGGATTTTTCAGTAACGATTTGGCGCGAGTATTACGCGATTTGGTGCTGTCAACGTTTGAAACGGACTTATTTTTGTTGCGTAGCGCTATTGTTCGGCCGAGGCCTAGGAGGCTATATTTTGGTGTCAGGTGCGAAATGTAGTTAATGTTTCAAAAAAAGCTTCACGGTCTCTTTACTGGGAAGCTAGAACCTCAAAATTGCAGCTCTGTTCGCTGGTCATCCGTAATGCTTGCTTTTAGCCCGCAATTTTGAATATCGTGAGCAGTGCGCCGATAGTAAAAATTGGCGCCATCGGCTTTTGCGTCGAATGTCGAAGGTCTCGAATAGCGTCTGAACGTTTCTCGGGGTAACACGGTCTGTATTAGCATCACGCGGAGCTTTCACAGTCGATTTCATTCAAGGAAGTGTTTGTACCAACATCGGGCACTGAGCTTGCATCGTGTTCGAGTGCACTTTCGTTGGTTGCCGTAGCCACGCAAGTGCCGGTAGATTACTCATAGCCGGACCGACGTTTCGCACGGTACTTGAAACGCGCTTCCAGGAACTATCTCCGAGAACTTGGCGTGCATGAGCCTTGTGTCGTTTCGTTAACGGTCATCGAAATTGAGAGCATTCAGTGACTGCGTAACCTGAAGGACGCGTAGCAGCCGCAGCTTTGTGTGTTTGGCTGTCTGTCCCCATTCATTACGCCGATTCTTTATGGTTGGCGCACACGTCTCGCTTGTGGAAGCGGCCGGGTCGCTCGAGACACTGGGAACGGGCAATAACCGCGTCTAATCTCTGTCGATTGACTCGAGCGTTGATTTTTTTGACAACTGATTGTGTTCCAGACAATGCTGCAGGCAGACCACGGGGACGGCACCCCAACCTTCAAAGTAAGTGGAAACACTCTCCTCATATTTTTTTTTCTTGCTTGCAGAAGCGAAGCGTGTTTTGAGACTTCACGTTGGCAAATAGAAAGTCTTTCCGCAGCTAATGATGATTTATTGGTGACCGAATGGCAAATGCCATGCGGAGAACTGTCCCTCTAATCTGATGCTGCATGTTGTATCTTGAGACCTATTATAGCGAGTAAATCTATCTGTAGAGCTAAGACTTGACTGTGTTCATCGGAAATTTACTGGCAGCAGCTTCTGTAGATTAGTTGTGTACATAGAGATATTTGTGCACCCGCGTAGTTAGCCGTAAGAAATGCATCATTAGTTTAAAGAATATTTTGTGCTTATCTGTACGCCCTTTTGCATTTGAATGACTTCATAAATGGTGTCATAAGTGGCATCGCATATTTAGTGCAGGATTTGGGTGTTGGCTTTTTGCTGTTTGCGTAGGCGCGCACTTCAACAACAACAAAAAAATCCGTCTTGTATGAGTTCGTGTAAAAAAATGTGTATCATATATTTCTCGTGTTGCTTTGCTACTAAATGCTATTTTCATGTTTGCAGTGTGTCTTGGTAGGTGATGGTGGGACAGGGAAGACCACCTTTGTTAAACGGCACTTGACTGGAGAATTTGAAAAGAAATACGTTGGTATGTACGCACTTCAGCCGCCCAGCATCTAATTGTGAAAGTGAACTTGTATGGCAAATGTGTTCTTAAACTCAGGGGGTAATTCTGTACTGCTAATTTCTGGTAGGTTGGGATTTTTTTTTTAATACATATGAAGTTGCAGCTGATGATGATTGACTGGTGGCCAGATGGCACAGCCCATGCGGAAAGTTTTGTCCCTCTAATCTGAAGCTGCAAGTGTTGGTGGGTTTTCGTTGTGAGAATGAGCTGAGAGTCTACGGGAAACACTTGGAAAATGAAAAAAAAAAAACCTTTTAATAACCTAATTAGTGCTTAATCATACATATGGTTGTATGTAGTACCTTCTGAAGAGCTGGAATTGTTTGGTTGTTTCAATAAAGAAACTACCTCTTTTCAGATATATTGACATGGTAGTGTTTTGAAATTTCTGGAACCAAGTTGGGCACTGTAATTCAGTTATTGGAAATTTAGTGTGAAAGCAGGTCGCCTTGTATATAAAAAAAAAAGTGCCAAGTATTTGAACAGCTCCAGCTTATTCTTTGGTATGCTTGTGCTGCTGTCTACCAATTATTTAACAAGGGAGCAAACTGAATGATTGTGCTGCTACACACATTTCACCAGGCTAGTATGATGCTTTAATGAATTATTTCTGGGATACCTGGTGCAGAATGGGTTCACATCTTGACGCTACTGCTTCTGTGTTTTTTAGCCACACTTGGAGTAGAGGTCCACCCTCTTGTGTTTCACACAAACCGGGGTCCCATCCGGTTCAACGTCTGGGACACTGCAGGCCAGGAAAAGTTTGGTGGACTGCGTGATGGCTATTACATCCAGGGTGAGTAGTGCTTGGAGTCTATATACAAATTTGCTATATACCATCGAGATTCACGCATGTCATGGTGCCAGATTTCAAATGTGCGTAAAATTAATTTCTTGGAAACTCGTTCAAAGTGTTGCTGCATGGCTTCGGGAACGTTGAGCAAAGCCACGATTTTGTAGCGATGCATTTTCTCTTTTGAAGGTTTATTTATCGTAAATAAGTTCGTGCACACTTTTGGGACCGAACAAATTTGTTAATGAGTTCCTACCCATTGTTCAGAAAAACACTCTTCTGTGGCAGCTTCTATGTTATACTTCATAATTACGTAAAACAAAAGCAGCTGAAATTTTCCAAGTATATTCCTGTGCTATTCCTTTTACTGTCTTGTCAGTGGTCAGTGACACTCCGCCCTCGTTAGCTGTGGAATGGTAGATGACGAAGAGTAGCATGGAAGTGAGCGAGCGGAATCTCCACAAAATTGTGGCCTGGGATTCCTCCGTAGATGGCCAAAAAACTGTTAGTCAGTCAGTCTGGTGCAGTCGTTGGAAGCCGCAGAATGACTGTTGCTGAAAACATAAATTTCTCTGCGTGCTACATTTTTGGTAGCATTTACTCAACATGGGGCATATGCCTGGTTTGTCTATTCACCGATTCTGACACGTTTGCACGATTTGCGACTGTCGGAAGAGAAACATGTTTGTGAATATGTTGCAAAGTTCAAGTTGCTACACCAAATGTACTCTCACAATGTCTTCCCAAGGTAGACTTGGCTTGTAAGCTAAAACTTCATGTTCACAAAATTAAACATCAAGCTGTTTTTAACTTAGAACTGCTCCAATCTGTTTTTATTCCTAATTGGCCATTAGTCATCCGTGATAGATTGGAATGGTTAGTCTAGCCCATATGGGCAAAGCCTGAAACATATTGACCTACCACGGAGGGCTAATGACCGATTTGGTATAAAGACAGATTGGAATAGTTATACTGGGCAATTTTTCATTGCCCAGAAACATACTAACGAAAAAATTCACAAAAACTAGCATAGTTAATGCATGTAGATAAACACCTTTATTCTACTTTCACATGCCAAGAGCAGAGCTAAATTGCAAGACGAAGTATTTCCACACACTTCATTAAACACTAATGCCATTTCATCCCTCTTTGATCTTACTGGAAAATGTGCTTGTATCTCCTGGCAGTTTTTAGAGACAGCAGGTTTTTAAACAAGCTGTAATGATTTTTATTGCTTCAATCACCTTATCTACTAATTATAAAATCTCACCTTACGGCTGTGCATCCTAAGTTGCTTGCCAAGAATATGTTTAAACTGTTTGGCAGTTTAGTGCCTTGTGTAAGAGGGCTGTAAGGCAGAGCGTTAGTGCTTCACATTTCGTTGGCCGAGATGCTGCAAGAAACTTACCTGACATCGAAGAAGTAAAGTTGCTTTTATTGTTAAGTCGGTAGGTAGAGCCTGTATTTTGTGTCCTGGCTCTTTATAATGAGCCAGCCGAATGCGGAAAATGTTGCAGGCATCTTTTCTTGGTTCTTTTTTATCTAGGCCAATGTGCCATCGTCATGTTTGATGTGACCTCCCGTGTGACGTACAAGAACGTCCCCAACTGGCACCGGGATCTGGTCCGAGTGTGCGAGAACATCCCTATTGTGTTGTGTGGCAACAAGGTGGACATCAAGGACCGAAAGGTCAAGGCCAAGTCCATTGTCTTCCACCGGAAGAAGAATCTCCAGGTGACTGTCCGCTTTCATACCCAGTGTATGCTTGGGAGGGGTCACACTCTTTCAAAAATGTAGTGACGCACTTTTCAGGTTACAGAAACTTCACAACACGCTTCTCACACATAAAAGAATCACAATTACCAGGTATGGAGATTAAGCAACACTTGATTTATCTCGAAATGCTTGACTTGGTCATTGACATTGTTGTGGCATCGTGAATAGCGAAATATGCTGATGTTGTGTAGCATTGATGGTAGGGTATAATGACAATGCCCATAAAAATAAACAAGAGTGCCTTGCTTATTTCTCCTTGCTGCACTCATAGTGGCAGCTGCAGTGATCGCAGACCCAGAGTGAGCCAGTGTACTGCGACATTGCAATGCATCTGCCCCCCCCCCTCCCGCCCCCCTCCCCTATGTCGGAATTCAAACTGGTCCATGGTTACCATTGTTAAGTTACTGTGGGTGGGCTTGTATTTACCAGTGTTTATCCTAAGGTTGGAGGGTTGTGAACATAATTGAGTGTGAACTCAAGCAATTATTAGTTGAAGGTGTCATCTTGTTCCTTTAGAAATACAGTGAAACCTCGTTAAACTGCATGTAGTTGGCCGGAGCTCAGAAAAAGTGTGTACTAAACGGTAGTACTGCTTAACCGAAATAGCATGAGATGGCTGGCTTATCTGTCAAAAACGGAACTCTGTGAGAGTGTGATGAAAGGGGAAAAAGATGTGCAGTATTTATTCACTTAGCGCGACAAGAATGTTATTTTCGTTTGATGCCGCCGCGGCTTAGCAGCAACGACAGCGGCCTCAAACTTACTGAAGCTGTGAACCGACTTTTCAGCCAGTCCTCTCTTCTTGGCAAACACTCGCATGGCAGATTCCTCATTGGCGTTGCATGTTCTCCGCTCATGCAGGCGGTAGCACTGCATAAGTCGCGGGGCGCCTTTTTCATTGCGGGGTGCTGTTCTCATTGCGATGATTACGTTTATGAGGCTGACGTAACGTGCAGCTTCTGCCACTGTTGGGCCTGAGCCGCCCGGGCTGTCACTTTCGTGTTGTCCTCATCACTGTCGCTAGTCGACACTTAGGCAACAACAGAGGCAACGATGGCGAAGAGTCGAACCTTGTAGCCGACATCTCTACGTGTTCGCAGCAACTTCTTTACATTCCAAATGCCATACACCGTAGTCAACAGCAGACCCCTGTTGCGGGCTAAAACCGACTTCGTGTCACATTCGATAGCACGAACGATGTCTAATTTTTCTTCTATGCTGAGCACCCTTTCTTATCCGAGCTTCGGCTTGATGAGAGTCCTTGCTTGCACGACGCCACTATGCTCTCTGGCACGCTGTCGAAATGATGTTGATGTGGCTTCACGCGCAAACGCACAGGGCACTTGGAGGCCATTGTTTCGATCTCTCAGGCTTGTTCTGCCGGGCTGCCCGATGGAAACGACACACCGCCATGTTTGCGCAACGAAAAGTGAAACACTACATGTTAATCGATACACATGCAGTAAGCTGGTACAGTTTATGCAGATACAAAGCACATTATGTTCAGCAGCTGCTGCGTCGGGGATTTGACTTTACTACTTTCAAAACGAAACTACTGTTTAGGCCCGTACGGTTTAATGAGGTTTTACTGTAGCAGTTTAGGTGGAGCCTGGCGCTTTTGTTGAGGCACACATTGTTTATCTGTGCAGCTTCTCAATGTGAGTGACGTTCACCATGTGACCTAAATGTGCACAGCCTTGGTCACTGCTTGTGCACACAGCAGTTTTTAAGAAACACTGCTGCAGGCAAGGATCATTGTCTTGTGTGCAAGACATCTGATATCGTTTGTGCAAGGTATTACCGCTGCAGCTTGCAAATTTAGATCCGAGATTGGAGCGTAGCTGGAAAATGACCTTCTTTCAATTTATCTCTGCTATGGAAAATTAGGCGCATTTGTTTCAAGATAGCTCTTGTGATAAAGTTAAATAGCCAGTTTAGGTTGGTCGGCAGGGATTGCTCTCAAATTGCAACTTGGGGATCTTTGTAGTAGAGAAGGCCACTTGCTTGTTGTCCACATCTGCTGCAGACGAAAAAAAAATTGATGAGCACATACTCCATTTCAATAGTTCTGCATGTTGTCAGCAGAATCCACCTATGGCCGCAGTGACTTCACCGTTATGTTGGCGGTTGAACATTTCTGCAATAGTGCAAGTTCTTTATTTCTAGTTCAAGTGGAATGCATTAAGGAGTGGCAGCCGTAGTACTGGCAATATATGTGAGTTATAGCAATTTGATGCTTTCGTCAATTGAGGTTAGCTAGAGCAGGGGTTCACTGGAAGACTGAAACTTGGGAGGGATCTGCAGTGGCTAAAAAACGGAAGCCTCAGCCTCGAATCACTGTTTTAACAAAGGGACTTGTCATGGCCAGGTCGTGTGAAGGCAGGGATGTTCTCAAACATGAAAATGAGTCCGTCTGTGGAGGTCTTTCCAGGTTGAGGTTTCCATTCTTCAGCCATTGCTGAAGGCAGTGCGATTTCTGCCAGTCTTAAAGTTGCTCATGGTTTAGGTGCAATGGAGAATAACCCACACGATGAATGCAAGATGTTAGTGGGGTAAAAGAGGTTGCTTGCCCATTGTTTTTCTTGAAATGGCATGGAAATATCTTAAAATAAGATGTATTTTGTTAGCATGCCTGTTTCGAGGGAAATGCAGGTTCAGCTGTTTTTCTTCACACTTGTAGTATCTTTGCTGCATTGCTTTGCAACTTGGCTGACTGTTCCCTTCGTCTCTCTCCCATTGCAGTACTATGACATTAGCGCAAAGAGCAACTACAACTTTGAGAAGCCCTTCCTGTGGCTGGCACGCAAGCTCATCGGAGATCCCAACCTGGAGTTTGTCGCCATGCCTGCTCTTGCTCCACCCGAGGTCACCATGGACCCTGAATGGCAGGCCAAGCTTGAGAACGACATGAAGGAGGCACAGAACACATCGCTGCCTGATGAGGATGATGACGACCTTTAACCAGCGGCCACTGAAAGCTTTCACGCGTTGTCCTGCACTGGAAATTTGCCGCTGCCACCCTTCACCCACCAAGCTTTCCTGAGTGTACAGTTATATCTAAGGATGCAATGTGGCGCCGCTGTTTTCGAGTCTTGATTGCTTCCACTTTTCCAAGTGGGGCATCAGAGTATAGCGTTTCCTGTCACATTTTTAGGCCTGCATTTTTTTTTCTAATCCAACCAAAAGCTTGCAAGGTGTGTGTAGTGACTGCAATTCATGATGCCTGCCCCCTTACTTTTTTTTTTTATACATAGATTAGCTTGAAGTTTTAAGTGACTAGGCCCATCTTGAAAGTTACTTGGGGACAAGGCACAATTTTTTTTTGTAACTAATCAGTGATGGCATGCTTGTTCTCGAAAGTGATGAATGTGTATTTTTTTTTTCTTCGGTGATGAGTGAAATTGTGTGCGGAACAAAGATTTACAAAAATAAATGGTTGGGCCGGACATGCTTGCTGTGTGTGAAATTTTATTGGTTGTGACAGAGCAGTGCATTCTTTGCTGAACACTGGTAAGCGCAATTCTAAGACGGGACAGAAGATAGACACAACAAGCATGGGACAAGCGCTAAGAGCAGTACCTTGGCGAAGTGTCTAGGAGAGTAAAATCTGAAGATATAAAAGCATTTCTTATACTAAATTAGGAGAAAAAGCAGGGAGTTTTCATCCCAATTGCTGTAAATTGGTGGGAAATACAGTAGTTATAGCAAAACTCTTGGCATACCTGAAGGAAGCAACGTTTCCAACAACCTCATCCGCAAATCGAGTCCTGTTAGTTTTTTGCAAGTTTAGCCCGGTAGTTGTCAAATCTGACAGTGCATCACGCCTGAGTTATAGCACACTAGCAGCGGTTGCAACTTATAAAAAAAAGAAAAACCCTCAAGTAAAACCTGGAGGAAGCAAAATATGAAAGGTTTGCCTCCGAATGGTGGAACGACGCATGGCAGCGCAGTGCTTGCAGTATGGCTTGCCGGCTACGAACCGCATGTTGAATTGCGCTCCGCGTGAAAGTTAGCGCGGTTTGCGCGCTTCGGCACCTGCAAACCATCTGCAGTGGAAATCGCGAAGCCGGCGATAAAAGCAGCCAATTACTTTTTCTCCCAGCCCAACGTCACATCCGCCTTAGTGACGTCGCATGCTGTTGAATAATTTCATTGGCCAACTGAGTTGCCGCCGCTAGCCAATCCCCGTGTGACCCAGATTCGCGTCACGTCCGTCATCGCTGACGTCGTCCTATGGAAACTGCGAACACGCTGGAGGACTGAAGGGAACTGGTGGAGAGCGAGCGTTGGTCACTAAAATGGCGGCCAACGAGTTGGGCGAAACGAAGGCAACGGAAATTGTCAGAGGCCAAGTGTTCGAAGTTGCACCGCGGTACACGAATTTAGCCTACATTGGAGAAGGAGCCTATGGCATGGTCGTGTAAGTACAAGTTTCGTGCTATGCCCCGCACCTGAGACGCTGTTCAAAGCGCGCTGCCAGCAGACTGCTTGCACGAGTGCCGTGCGTGCTGCGGAGTGTGCATGGTCCCCCCACGGTAATGCAACAGTTGTCATTCATCAAGATTAAGCCTTTCGCTGGCTTCTGGACCGTTTTGTGTTGTGCACACCTTTGCGATCGGCGAGAGCACCGAACGCGCAGCCTAAGTGCCCGGCAACGAACCAACTGTGGAGCATGGACGCTTTCTGCGGTTCACGTTTTAACGCGAGCTGCCCACCGCGCGCCGGGGCTGTGTGGAGTTTCCGCAATAATTTCGTACGCCGCGCCTGAAGTTGTCGGCAGACGCAGCTCGTTGTCTTCGGCGTGGCGGAACTGACCTTCGACTAACCAGCAAATCATTAATGCACGCCCATCAGGCAAACTGCAGTTCCCTGGGTTTGCGGCAGGCGTGTAAATGTCAAAGAGCCTTGGCTGGAGTGCCTAGTGTTGTTTCCGCGTTTATTGCGGTTTGTTCGACTGGAAACGCGCGGAGTCGTTTCAGCAGTCGCGTTTCTGTGCTCTCCGAGACCACGAACAGGAAACTGTTGAGGATGCAATCTGATTTTCGCCTGCCTGGTGTTCTTTTCTGGCTTCCTCTTTTTTTTTTTTTTTTTTTCCTGCGCTGCCGATGCTGTCAGCGGGCCGCGAAGGTCTCGTGCCCGGGATTCGGGCGGCTTTCGGACGCCGGTCGGCGCTGCCTGACATTCATCGAACATTTATTGTGCCTGCCGCACGGAGAGAGCCAATAATCTAGCCAATAATCTTTTTTGAGGGTTTTCTTGTCCATCTCCGAATGTGGACGTGAAAGCTCGGAAGAGCTCCAGCACAGATTCTGAAACCGCTGTCGCGCGCGAGTGACCGTTATTCCCGCAGCCTGTGGATCAGTGTTGCGATCACGCTTGTCAGTGAACCTCTCGTGCATACGTCGCCGCCTCATTTTGTGTTGCACCTCTTTTCAGAGGTGTCCTGGCGCATGTTGCTCATACCGCGGGACTCGGATTCGCTCGGTCGCGCGCCCTTCGCCTGCGACATTAGCGGCATTCTTCTTTGTTTTTTGCTTTCTTTTTTTATTTCGCGCGACATTGGGCGCGCGGTTAGGTGCCGGTTCGTGAGGCATGCAAATGCGCGACGGCCGCATTCCGGGCCGGCTGATCTCGGCGCGAGATGGCACCAAAGGTGACCGCTAACCTGATGTCGCGACATCAGCTCGTTTTCACGTGCCAGTTCCCCCTTTCACAAATATGTATCGTTGAGGAAGCGCGCGCTGGAGCTGTGTGGTGGGGCGGCTGTCCTGCCGTGCACTGGGCTGACAACTGTAGTTACTACAGCAACTCGGGCTGATAAAACGTGTGCGTCTGCCGCAGCGCGTGATCTTTGACACGCCCAGCTCCTTTTCTTTCTTTACTAATTCACATCATCCGCTCGCGGCTTGTCTTCTCAAGTTCCGCAGGTGATAACAGGGGGCATAACACTATTCTGACTGATAAGTGTCAACGCTTAGGTGTATCCTGCAAGGCACACGTGCGAGAAAACTTTATTATTCGTTTAGTTACGCCATCGTAGGGCGACTGGTGTAAGGCGTGTGATTGAAACTGGCGCGGTAAATTGTACCCTTACTTACAACGTGCAGCTGTTAAGTACGTCTGGCCTCGAGAGGCCTTACCTGTGTGCAACAAGCTCCTTAGGTTCTGGAGGAGTGCAGCACGCTACTGCATTTTTAGAAAGGTTGTGTGAGGAGCTGGGATTTGTAAACGTTTCATTAAGATAATTTTCTGTTGGGCCTGCATGCTTTGTCTGTTAGAATTGAGTGCATGGAACATCGCATTGATCCGAGAGGTGGTAGCCTTCTAGGGCACATGAACCCGCAGTAAAAAGATTGAAAGGCCTTGCACGTGCATCTTTTGTTTAATTGGTTCATTTATTGCAAGAAATTCTGACTGGATTTGGCATGTATTATGAATGACACGTAAAATAAGTAGTAGGCCCCCAATGGCACCATCTTGTGGCAGTTGGGGTTGAGTATCCTGTATGTTCTTAATATTGAACAAGCATAGTGGCGGTTAGAAGTGGTAGGTTTATTTTTCTTCTTATATGTTATTCTGCATTATCATTTGAAATTTTCTTGTTCAGAGGAAGTTGGCAAAAATACTGCCTAAACAAGTTTCTTTTCTTCACAAAAATCTGCAGCATACGAAGTCGATTATTGCTCTCACATTTATGAAACTTATTTCATTCAACTCGTGTGTTTTCAAAGAACAGGTTTGTTTGATTTTCCAGTCCTTTGAGCTTTGCATTTTAATTAATTTGCCATCACTCTGGACATCTAGCAACCATCTGGTTATCTCTACTAGTGGAGTAACTGCTGCAGGAATGAACTGGTGTGGCGCTTGATCCACAGACGAATTTCGTGAAGTTCCAATGGGGATGGAATGCAGAAAATGCTTGTGTACTTGGATTTAGGTGCACGTTGGAAGAAGCCCAGGTTGTTGAAGTTAAACTGTAGCTTCCCACTGGTTGTGTCTCTTAAGCCTGTGGGGTATTAAACCTCATAATTTTGCTTAATTTTTTTTTCGTTTCGAAGGTTTGAGTCCCAGCCAACGTATGGTTTTTCTCAATATAGGCCAGCTTCCCTTTCACATTTTGTACTGTGACATCCTTGATATAATAACAGCACTGCTACTGTCATTGGGCTTTACATTTGTCATTCTGTAAATTTCATGGCATGCTGAGTCAATAGAAGTGATATTTGCTGTCTGGTGTGTTATGCTGCACTTTGTTAGTTAAACCACATATAAGCCATGCCATATAACAGAGCCCTGCATGGGCAAACTGATTGCTCACTTCTGCGACTGCTTCTGAAGAAATGTGCATGTTCAGGTTGGTTCATTAACGACTTCAGCACCGTTCAGCAGGGAAACTCAATGCAATAGACAGGGCACGAAAAGTGATAGTGCATTGTGTTTCTTCTTCCAGGCAGCAATATATAATCTTTCCTCAAAAAAAAAGGGGGGGGGAGGGAATATTACAGAAGAATATATGTAGAGGACGTACATGCTAGGTTTTGCAGTTTTATTGTGAAATACTCAGTATTTAGAGCTTGTTTGAAACTGTTGTATTCACACATACATTTTTTTGATTTTGCACTTGCTTTCAGTTAAAGGAAAATTTGTTTATAAAAACGCTCATCCATTTTTCGAAGCTACTAGATTAATTGGACCTGCTTATAATATCCACTTGTTGATATAATGGAACAAAAATGCAATAAATGAAGTGAAATTGACGTCGTAATGTAAATGCTTCATGAATAAACATCATGAACATTTTCGTTTGTCTATGGCGCAGATCATTTGTGCTGTGACTATGGAGCAGAATGCCCGTTTACAGCATCTCTACAGAAGGGAATTTCGTAAATAAGCAGTCGATTTCTTGACTTATAACACAATCTTTTTGTATTTTTCGCCACCCATTGGTATCTTCTGGCTTCGACCAGGGTATTTTTCAGCTGCTAAGGTTAGCAGGTCTGAGGGTAGGCTTGTTATGAAGTCACTTTGATCAGAATGGGGGGGCAGGTGGAGGAGGGGTGGGGAAGCTTGCTTCAGAAGAGAGAATTATACGAGTTGCCACACTGGTGCAGGAAGCTCTCTGTATCCGTCATACGCACGCACCTTGACAATTTATTCACATTGGTGTAATATCTCAAGTACTTTTTCTTGCTTTCCTCTTTTTTTTTTTCAGCTCTGCTTTCGACAATGAAACCAACGAAAAAGTAGCCATCAAGAAGATCTCGCCCTTCGAACACCAGACCTATTGCCAGAGGACGTTGCGGGAAATAAAAATACTGACGCGGTTTAAACATGAAAATGTAAGTTAACTCTCATCATTGTTCTTGTAAAGCTTTTATTGTATAGTAATATTAGGCCCGCTTTTGTGAATTCTTGGCAGATGGCTCTCTTAACTCGTCTGATGAAATCTCATCTGGTTGGGGTTTGTTATAAAATATAGTTTATGTTGGCCAGTTGACAAAAAAAGAAGACATATCTGCTCTGCTACAGGACTCTAGCTTATAATCTCAATCATGGATTCATATAGAAGGCTGAAAACCAAAGGCAACTCAACAGGGGTCGACAGAAAGACAAGGTCTTCTGGGGCCATTAATGTATTGTGTGGTTTGTTTGGACTGCACAGCCTTCAGGATGGGCGCACATTTTTAGACTGCAACATCTCTGGGATCGGCCCATCTGGGTTTAATTTCGACCTTATTGCACTGATTCTGCATAATTATAATGTACAAGCTCTGTGCCAACTTTTTTGTTGTCCTACATGCAGTAGAAGGCCTCAAATAGTCAAATTTATGCGATGAAAGTGGCCAGAAAACCAGATCTCGCGAATCCCAAATCAATCTGAAGTCGCCAATGAAGACCTTGTGTTAAAAAAATAATATGCAAAGTGACATTTTGGCGAAATTTTTGTAGAAAAGAAAAATACTTATTAGTAACCTATGATAAAAGCATGTTTCTTTTTTTTTTCTTTTGCAAATTGAAACACTTTTAAAATGCATGTACATTTTCTGCTCATTTCTTAATTAAAGAAAGTCAATGAACAAAGCCAACACTTCAGCAACATCTCTTCTGGTGCAGGTATTGCTGCTGAATTTCAAGTGTACACTATTTGACAACTGCAAATTGTGATCTGCAGGTGATGGGTCAGCTGCTTGTACTAAGAGCATAAATTCAAATGCGAACAAGTCAAAGATGACTCCAATGTATTTCATATATGCACACTAAACATATACACTTCCAGGTTTGTGTGTATCTGTACTGGTGGCCTAATTGAGTGTAAAAAAATCACTTACTTGGGACTTCATGCTTAGAAACCAGCTGAAGAGTCGCATTCTGATTGGCGTTCTGATCAGTTATTTTCTGTTTGCGTGTTAGTTTATGTTGATCGTATGTGCTTTGGCATGCGGTTTTCAAGTGCAGTCTAGGTCTAGTCTACAAGCGGCTGGTTGAAATAGAGTGCTTGGAACACATTCGCCTGGTTGGAGGTATCTTCCATCTGAGAGCAAAGCTGAGATCTGACAGAAAATCGGATTGCATGGCTACGCCAATTGCTCTGGGAGCAGCTAGCATGTCGTTTTGATGGGGCATATTATTTTTGGCTGCAATCTAGAGACAACTGTGCATTGCTGCGAACTGAGTTGGAGCACGGTAGGAACCAGTAAAATATACCATTAGTTCAAGACCCATTTGGCAAAAACGTATGAGGCTAAGAATGTTCCGAAACCAGTGTATCCCAGTTTTTTTCACTGGCGTACACTGTATCTATTTGCATCTGTCTATATTCTAAACCTTTCCAGGTAAAATATAAAGGTTGCAGGCCTACTTATAACATGAAAATTTCATTTTGTAAAATCCTTGTGTCGTAAATGTTTTTAACAATATCAACTCTTAAAGCTAAACATATTTATCCTTAAAATTATGGTTCATGTCACTGATTGGCACACACTAAAGTGGTGTTCCCATATCTTAGCTTGACACTTTCCCTACCATTAGAAAAGAAGAAACTTGCACCAAATTTACCGTAATTTTTTGTTCACTATGTTTGTAGAGCCTTTTTTCCTGAATAAAACGGCGCCATTATTTCAGTTCAGTGGGGTTCCTTTATTTCACAAATTGTGCAAAAAGATAGGTTGAAGAAGGCTTCACTGCATGGCCCTGGTGCAAAAAAGCTTTCTGCAGGGCTTGATACACTATGAAAAAAAGAGAATACGGAAAAAAAAGAATGACCTAAATGTTGCAAAAACATGCACATAAATAGTGGCTTCTTTTTTGCAGCTCCTAAAGCAGTTAGTAGGCTGTCTTCATATGGTAGAGTCATGGGCAGCTGCAAGATCCTTCAGGCGAAGACAAACGAAAACAAGCTCTAACTTTGTTATCGCTTGTCTTCGTTTCTTCTTGTGATACTTGTTTTGCTGCACCATCTAGATACCTTTCCATGATGAACAATCAACAAGCCCATATTTGCCATCCTCGTCCTCAGATGACAGCACATCACTTTCCGTTTCTGAGCAAAACTCTACAGAGCTGTGGTGTAATGAGAAGTCGTCAAAATTCTTTTATGCATGCTTTGATCGCCTCACTTCGAGGAGGCAGCCGTGCCTCATGCGGGCGTGTCAGAGGCGGCAATATAATGGAAGGCGAGACAAATGGCATGACATGGACAACTGTGGCCATCTAGGGCCAGGAATCGAAACTAGATGCAGTAGGACGAGTATAGTCAGGATAGGTTCACTGTGTGACAAACATTTGTTTGCGACGACTATAGTCATCATTAGTTGTATTGATACAAAATTTCATGATGACTATACTCATCAACGCTAGGTAAAGGGTTAATTTGTCACATAGGCTCAGTTACGTTTAGTCGTGCCAGCATCGCACTTGTGCTCAAGTCTGCTAGAGCTTAGGTGTGCAGCGAGCAGTTTGGAATTGCTGACAGGCTGCAATTTTACGCCGCAGATTTTTTGGTTGTTCATTAGTGGTAGGAAAAGTTTTAGAATGTAGTGTTCTTGAAGAGCTGCAGGCTTTGAATTTGCAGTATAAATGTATGTCTTAAATTTGCCTTTATAAAAGGAGCTTTAGTGAATCCTTGTTAACTGGCTGATTGTTGCGATTTGCTGTGCGCCTCCGTGTAACCAACATTTATGGGTTGAGTTGTACTACCTGCCCCAGCCAAATTGTTATGAAATCTTTTACTTATCAAAATAGAATGACTGTATTGCTTTATAGTGTGTTGCACTAGTTCTTACTTTGTCATAGTATCTCTACTTGCACTCTTTGTGTGTTTGTGCTTTTCCTGATTTGATAAGCCAGTGAAGTATGTGACCTTGAGAGGCAGTTTTTGCAGTTTTTTTGTTTGGTGCTATCATCAACCTTTTCCTTGGGTTTGTCATTGTCTGACCATGTGATATAGTGTCCTCTTTTAGCATAGCAGGTATGTGGCACCTGTTACAATATATAATCTTGCTTCATGGCTAACCAAAATCAGTCTGCTCTATTCCCTTTCTTGTTCATTGTTCACTATGAGACTCATGAGTGTTTGGTTATCTAGGACCTGAATTTTCCTATTTTTATTTTTTCAGATTATAGACATCAGAGACATCATTCGGGCACCCACAATTGAACAAATGAAGGATGTGTATCCTTTTAATTTTTTGTTGCTGTTAGTATTACTTGGGACTGTTGAACTGTGTAATAGTTGTAGTTGAAGTGGAACTTTCAGACCTGCAAATCATTTCAGCAAAAGATACACCATGCCGGTTTAGAATTTAAGGTTTTACTCTAAAGAAGTGAATTAACATTTTTCTGTCTAGACATGACATGGGGGCTTTGTGTTAAGTGAGCATGTGTGTGCTGTAGGGCAGTACTTGAAGTTTAGATGTGCCATATGTAGTGTAGAGTAAGAGTTAGGGTAAAAGTATACTCATAAATCGTAGGTATTAGCTCGTAGAACTTTTCAGGTGACCCCCTCAATTGGTCATGGTTTCGCAATGTCAGCTGTCCCATCTGCAGAAGTGAAGTTATGTGTCCTAGTGGTCGGTCTTTGTTGAAGAGGTTCCCAAAGAAAGCTTCTGTCGGGGAGATGGCATCCTGAAAGGGTACTATGGGCTTTGAAGGACTTTTACAGCACAACTCCTTATATAACTTCAAAAACTGCGAGTCAGAGTCGGTGTATGACTTTGTGTCATGTGTTTCTAAATGTCTGCTGAACTGCAAGCCAAATTTGTCATTGACCACAAAGGCCACTTGTCAGCAAAGGTCGCTCTCTTAGCTGCTAAAAATGAGGTTATAAACTTTTTATTTATTTAATCGAAAATATATTTGAAATCCAAGAGCACTATTTTTCATTGTGGGCTGCTACTGCCATTCCTTTTTCTCTGTAAAAATATGTTTGCCTATGGCTTCATTAACTTTATAGGCAGTTGCAGGCACTGCCTATATAGCAGAAACCATTTTTATGACCTCCTTCATCTCTACAAACTTACTGCAGATTGAAAGGTAAAGCTTTCTTTCTATAAGCTTGTGTGGTTTTGAGCCTATTTTAGTTTTGTGACAACACACATTGTTGAAGTAGCATTGGGGCTGATACACATTTTGGTGGGGGCAGTCTGTGTCAGCGACATTCCTTTGGCTGACTTTGTTCTCATCATCACCGCAAGTGCATCTTAAGAGAATGTTAGCCTGTGAACTCCCACCAAAGGTGCTTTTCTTGACCGTATGCCCTCCCAATGGCGCTGTGCAGCTATATCGTGCAGTGTCTGATGGAGACTGACCTGTACAAGCTGCTGAAGACGCAGAAGCTGAGCAACGACCACATTTGCTACTTCCTCTACCAGATTTTGCGTGGCCTCAAGTACATTCACTCTGCCAATGTGCTGCATCGAGACCTCAAACCCAGTAACCTGCTTCTCAACACAACGTGCGACCTCAAGGTGCAGACCTCCCCCTGAAATGTTGGAATATTTGCCTAGGGATGCGCTTGTTTGTGTTGTTGTTTTCTGCTGCTTTGACTGATTTGCTGTTACATGTAGTACCTGCCTCCAGGCATCGCACAATTCATGTTTCCTGTAGACCAGAATCTGCAGCGCTTGTAGGTGGCAGGAATCTTTGGCAAGGGCTGCGGGAACTGGCAGTATGAATGGCTGTGATAGTGCCCAACGTGTTATCACATGCTTGGCACCAGTGTTTACTCATCATGGCTTTGTCATCAGCTGCCCCGTCACAAGCCCGCAGCCCCTGCGGGGTTGATGAGGGTCAAGATTAAGTGCACTTGCTTTAAATGCAGGTGCAAGAGTACAAGGTTTTCCCCTAAGTGTAAAGATTGTAGTCTATACATGCCATTTCTCTGCTTCACAACCCACGAAAAGCAATGTTAGAGGTCCTAGTTTTGAGTGCACGAGCTGCATTGTCAAAACCTGAGGCTAAAGCTTGTATGCCTTGGAGTAAATCTTTGTTAGCCGATCAAGAGGTTTGTGTCACATGCAGGGCATTTCTAGAGATGCCATCTTAGGTGATGACCATGAAGTCTGTCGATTGTTCTATGCCACATGGCCACTGCTGTTGCTTCTGCTTTGTGCCATCACAGCATTATCACCAACCAAGCTGATCTGTTTCATTTGCACGTGAGCAGATCTGTGACTTTGGGTTGGCACGAGTGGCAGACCCCGAGCATGACCACACGGGCTTCCTGACTGAGTATGTGGCGACACGCTGGTACCGGGCGCCTGAGATAATGCTCAACTCGAAGGGCTACAGTCAGGCCATCGACGTCTGGTCCGTGGGTTGCATCCTGGCCGAGATGGTCTCAAACCGGCCCTTGTTCCCTGGAAAGCACTACCTGGACCAGCTGAACCACATCCTCGGTGTCCTTGGCTCACCTGGCCCTGACGACCTCAACTGCATCATCAATGAAAAGGCGCGCTCCTACCTGCAGTCATTGCCCCACAAGGCCAAGATACCTTGGTCCAAGCTGTATCCAGATGCAGACCCTAAAGGTACCGGCTCCTCCCTTGCTACTATAGGCTCATTCACACTGGGCCAACACAACACCGATTTCGGTCTGCCGACTGTCAGCGACAAGGTTTTTTTTTTCTTTGTGTCGGCGCCTCTGTCGCACTGTACCGACACTGACGATCTGCCTACGGTCGGCAGAGAGCTCGGCGTTGGTACAGTGTGACAGAGGCGCCGACACAAAGGTAAAAAAAAAACGCTGTCGCCGACAGTCGGCACATCGAAATTGATGTCGGGTCGGCCTAGTGTGAGTGAGCCTTTAGAAGAGCATCGATCGTGAACGCATGTTTCCTGCATGATTCATCTGCCAGCTGGGTCAAAGGGGGTCAAAATTAACGTGGAGCAATGCACTACTGTGTCTTGTCATAGCTACAATGTTGCTTTGAGATATTAAAGGGGTTTTGGACGACCACTCGGCCTTGGTGAATAAACACAGTCTGCGGATAACATGTGCAAATTTTGCAGTCGTGCGCGGCGCGTGGAGCTCACAAGCAGAGTGTGAAGTTACCTTTCTCTCTCTCTTTTTAACACAAGCCTGCTCCTCACTCTTTCCTGGATGCTTTATATTGTAATATAGCAGATTTCCCTACGCAGCTGCTAGTGGCCAGTAGCTGACGCCAATCAAGAAGGGTGTTTGCATTAGTGCACTAATTCCTACCATTACTGTGTATATTTATTGATGCAGTTTAATAAACAGGCTGAAGAAAGCGAAAATCTGCTTTCAAATTTTAATAAGAATTGCATACTTCTGGAAGAAACCTACTATTGTTCACTCACGCTCGGCCGCGGTTGCCCGCGTAGGAATTTAAATTTGGCCGCCCTGGTTATTGGTGTCGTAGCCGGTGGGTCTCACTAATTTCGTCTAGTTTTCATCACCCAACTAGCCTCGAACCACGCAAAACTTAAGGTGAGACCACACACACGCTTGCCAGCGTGCGGTCACTCTTGGCCCTTCCTTGTTGGCGCCTTGGCAGACATCGCTTCAAGATGTGCCGGTTGAATGCAGCTGCTATCTGTCTGTCAAGGTCAAGCTGGTGCAGGGAAAAGCCACTCCACACCATGTAGCATGGCCCAATGGGAGCATATGAGCACAAGCGCGCACTCAAACCCTGTTGTGCACAAGGCAGACGTGCATAAGCACTACAGCTGCATGTAGCTGCAGTCTGCCATGTAGCACAGATACTGTGGCCGCCACGGGGTGCCGCGACGAGTCCACTGGCTGAGTGCACTACATCACACTGAGAACAACCGTGTTAGGCGCGTCGTAGGCACCAAAATTGGAAGTAATGGTATCTACGTGATTCTCCAAAATTGAACTTAAACACACCATGGTGACATTCACTAGGCAGAGTGTTGTGGGCACACCCCGCTCCGTCGTAGCCTTTTCAGTGCGAGGCTTTAAAGGAAATGATTTCTTCTGCATCAGTAAATTGCCTCTCTGTTACACCAAAAACACCACTCTTACCACGATAACACGTTTGGTAAGCCAGAAAAAGCGCAAGAATGAAAGGCGGGTGGTGACGCCTCCTTGAAGCTCCCGCACCTGGTCGCTGTGACGTCATGGATTTTGATAGCATCTTCTAGTTTTCTAGTATATAGTAGTAGATAGCATCTTCTAGCCTACTTAAGTATATAGCGGTATACAGATCGACTACATTATGTTCTAAAGGAATCAAATATTAAACATAGCAAATTTCGTGGACCTTTACTCAGCCAACGCGGCCGAAATGCGAAAACATACTTTGGAATCCCTGATGTCACACTGACGTACCAGCGTCGGCGTTTCGGCGCGAAATTCAAATACTGATGCTTCGACCTTCATTTTCTCATCTAATAATCAAACTATTATTTTGAAATGACTGCCTGCAGAGTTCTCAAACAATGCTTTATCAGTCTAAGTTGATTTATTGTTTTGCTTTAGTGTCCCTTTAAAGAACGAACAGAAGTGCCATGAAGGGAATCATACGCGACCTTTGATTGCCAATAACTGCACTTCTGCTGAACTCATCAAAGGTACTTTTTGCGGTAAAGTATTTCAGAAATAGTCTGTATCAACGTCAAATGCATTTCTCAACTTCGATAAAGAGTGGTTGAGGCCCCTTTAACCCCTGTAACCGGTCAATCAAGTGGTTGTTTATAGTCGTGCCTTTGACTTGTTTTCACTGCAGC
>NC_134570.1:81317456-81399956 GCF_050947875.1 Dermacentor variabilis | reverse complement strand
CCCTTGAGGACCTTTGTGACGTGGATTCGCTTCTCTCAGCATGGAATAAAGTTAAGGGATCTTTTAGTCACTGTAGCACGTTCCCAGTGGCATATACCCGCTTACCCAAGTTGGCGTCATCAAGTACGTTGAGTACTTCTCATTGGCGTCAAATACGTTCATTGAGGTGGGGCACACCTACTGGCACATACGCAGTGACCCAAGTTGACATCGAAAATGTCCATCGCAGACCAGCGCAGACAGAGTGGCACATATCCAGTGCTACAAGTCGGCGTCAAATATTTTCTTCGAACAGCGGTATCTACGCAGTCCCGCATCTACAGTGACCCGTGTCGGCGTGAAAGGGGTTCGGTGAAGGGCAGCACATACTAGTTACACATTGCTGCATTCTCTCTCTCTCTCTCTCTCTCTCCCTGTCATCTTTTTTCCCCTTTCTGATGATGATGTGTGGTGTTTTATGGCGCAAGGGCCAGGTTTGACCAAAGATCGCCATGACAGGTGTTTTTTTCCCCTTTCTCATTCCCCCGGTTTAAGGTAGCCAACCGGACGTTATTCTGGTTAACCTCCCTGCCTTCTGTTTTTCTTTTTCTTTTTCCTTTTTTTTTGCTACGTTCTCAGTGACTCAAGTTAGTATGGCGGTTGGTTTCGAACCCTGTTCTCTTATCACAGCAGGCCGATGTGCAAGCCATTCCACCTAGAACACCCATGAACCCAGCTAGTTTGAAAACGGTTAGATACAAAAATATGCAAACAGGTAGAGAGTTGCCCTAGGAATGTGCGTGAAGTACCTTAATAATGCGAACGCTATAAAATTACGGCAAAAATCATCTCACGATGACTGTCGAAGCTAATGCGAGTAGCATTGGTACATGTAGCGACACACCGTATTTCTGAAATCATGTACGTTTACTGAGATTTCCGTTGCTTCGGCCATACGCGAAATACTATGGTATTGTGCCACATTTCTATGGTCGCTTGCCAAGGTCGCCGATGGACGAATTAGGAACGTCAAAGGAGGTATGACGATGACAGCATGAAGACAATTAGACTAGTCTTAAGTGATGACGCTAGTATAACGACAACGGCATAACGACGACGACACAAGGACAATAGGATGACGACGAGTGTGTGACGACGACGGCGTGATGACGATGATATGACGATAACCGGATGACGAATCTATATTGACGGCGACTGCAGGAACACGGTGGCATGACGGCGACGGTATGATGCATGATAATGACTGCTTGACGATCACGCAATGATGACGATGGCATGACAACGGTGGCATGATCACTATTGAATGATGACCATATATTTACGATAGAATGACGAAGGAATGACCTCGATAGATCGACGAGGGTGGTATAACGACGATGACATGACAACAATGGGATGACATCCTCAAGTGACGGCTATGGTGAAACGACAGCGTGACGACGGCAGCACTACGACGATGGTATGACGGTAACTGTATGACGCCGATGGCGTGACGACGACGGCACGACTAGAGTCATACGACGGAGTTAGGAGGACGACAATGGAACGACCGCGACGTAGTTATGACGACGGTGTTAGAACAAATACGTGATGATGACTGTATGACGGCGACACAACGACGATGGCATGCCAATGGTGTTAAGACAATGGGATGACGGCTAGTGTATGACGGCAATGGCGCAAAGAGAACTGTATAACTGTATAACTCCGTGACGACGATGGCATGACGAGAGTCGGATGACGAAGCGATAGTAACGACGATGGAACGACTACGACGGTATCGCGATGGTGGTGTGACAGCGAACGCATGACGTATGTATGACGACGATGGCGTGACGACAACGGCATGACGAGAGTCGGCATGACGAGAGTGCATGGGATTACGCAGCTAGAGCTAGTGGTCCAAGCTGGTAAACAACTTGGGCCACTGGGCTAGCGTAATAAGATAGATAGATAGATAGATAGATAGATAGATAGATAGATAGATAGATTCAAAACTGTTGAAGTAACTAAAGAATGCTAATTGCATTTCAAGAACGTGCACGCTTATAAAGATTATACCACGCGATAGTAGCAGTCTCCCTGGTGTCTGAACAATATACTGCTTTGGTTTTAATTACATTTTCGAATAAAGACAAATGGCTTTAACAAAAATAACTTGAAGTACATACCTTCAGCTACCTTTGCGTTGTGGCGACTGGTTCCTGCGGAGCTGTCGCTCCCAGAGCCAAGGGTATTGCCGACCGGTGCGATATCAGAAATTGCGAAGTCGCAGCTTTCCCCTTCAGCGTGCACAGCGATACTTACCTATTGCACAGGCATATCGCTACAGATAGGGGAGCGAAAAATTAAGGTCAATGTAGCTGTCGTCGTTTTGCCTTTCAATTGTTCTTTGTGAGCTTCGTAGAGATCCCACAAGAAAAAGAAAAGCACCCGGCCTTATCTATAACACTGCGTCGTTGGAGGGTGTGATATCTTCATCCTGCGGCTCGCCATCGGCGCATTTGTTGCTGCGCCTCCCTCGCATACACGGTGTCCACACACAGCTTAATTCCTTGCGGGGACACTTCCCGGACAACATCGCGTGTACATATGTTGCGGTCATGCATTCGTCCTCCGGGCGCAGCAGCCGCAGTTCCAATGGCACGAGGTCCTTGCATTTCGCCCACATCGGAATGAGGTTAACGCGACCGGAAATCATGTCTGTGACTTCGGGTCCAGGAGCACTCGGTGCAGAGGACCATTTGACCTGCAGTGAATGTCAGGCTGTCAAGCCATATATAGGTGATGCAGGCTTGGATGGCGGGTGCGGGCTGCGTGATGCACCGGACAGGTATGGAAAATACGATACAGCGCTACGTCCGGGGCATCGAGCAGTGCAAGAGGGACACGCTCCTAGAGCAGGCTGCACGCCTGACGCCTGAGCGGCCCTATCGCAAGAGATACGCGGTCGTGTGTGAACTGTCTGCACGCGATAACGAGAGCGCGCGCCCATACGCATATTTTATTGCGCTCCTCGCGGGAGTGCCAATACTTTTCTAGGTTGTTTTTTTTTCCCCGCAGCGGCTTGATAAACTGTTCAGGGAGACAGGCATAAGGATCAGTGCACGCTTTTTCACCATTCGCACAGGCACGCATTACATTGCACCGTGGAACGTTGACAGTCATGAGTTCGAATAATTGCCTCTCGAAGTATTGAAAACTTCTCGTATCATCATAGCGTTTGAATACCGCACATGTTATAAGGTCACTATTTCCGCAGGTCATAGTTTTCTTTTTTTTTTAAAGCGAAGCTTTTCTTTACGAAGATCGCCGGGTTTCGTGACCGTGCCTGCGGCTTGGCTGTTCCCTCGCCGAATAGGCCAACCAATCACAGTGGAGAATTCGCGCGCAGCGCTCTCCGCTGGGTTGAACACAGTCCGTTTGAAACCATCCGACGAGTTCAAGGGCAACGCTAAACCTTGCTATCGCAGTCAGTGTTTCGCCTTTCGGGCGAAACTGCCAATTTTTTAGTTGCTACTAAAGCGAGTTGCTGGCTTACGAAGCCTTTCCTCACGGTAACAGTGAGTTTCATGGTATTCTAGAAGGTTATTTTTGCTAACACAGCTCTAATAATATGTTTCTTCTCTTTAGAGCCGCTTTAAGTGATAGCTTATTTTCTTTCGCTGTACCTCCTTACGCCTCCACGCTCTTCCCCTTCGATCTCCCTGCTGTTTTCGTTGATAACCCACAACACTGAGCATCTTAATTTGAATAACTTGTAATGAAAGGAAAGTTTACCTCGGGGACAACTAACATTCTCCTACTTATGTACATGTAAAACGCAGAAATGCTGTCACTGTGCAGCCGCTGAGGCGAGTTCAACGAATGCTGTAGCGTTTAAAAAAGGAAAAAGAAAACTTAAATTCACTGACTATAGGAAGCGGAGATTGACGTTCGATTTAGGGCGTCAAATCGCTTTGCAAAACTGCCGAAAGTGGGAAACTATACACACATAAAAAATACAAAGTTTACAAATGCATAGCTTGACACCCAAAAATAGAGCGCAGTTTTGTAAGCTATTGCTGTATGAGAGCATATGAAGTGGACAAGTGTCATGTGTGAGAGTTTGCAGACGACGTGCAATTGTTACAACGTTTACGAAGGTGTTGCGAAAGTCCTGCTCACAAATTAGCGGTGTATTGCGACGTGCACTTATTACCTTTCCCATTGACCGTCTTTCAACGGCTAGTCATCGCTCAGCGCAGGTCGCACCGGCATGTGTCGGAAGTTTCTCGAATGTTATCGCTCGATCTATCCGTTGTCTATTGTCACCGCACCTTGTGTAATCAGATTGTATGCGGGACACGAATTGTGCAGTACTTTCTGAAGGGCACGCGGGCAACAGCTCTTACGCTGGGACTTTCGACAAGTCATGTATGTACAAGAGCCGACGCGCTGGATCCGCAGATCACGTACTCGACGATCGCCGACTTTGCTCGCCGCTATCAGTGCGCTTGAGTGTTACTTGTTTTGTTGGGCACAAGTTCGCCCAATAAAGAGGTAAACTCGTAATTCATCGTTCTGACACTGCGTCATCCTTCATGCGTCGTCACCACGACGTTACATCTGGTAGATGTGCGCGTATAATGCAGTAATAAAGTTGTGTATAATGCATCAATTTTGTCCGATTTAGACCAGTCGAAAAGCGCAATTTTCAGAATTGCGATATCGTTTTTTTTTCTGTCTTTTTGCTGAACTACGAAGTTGTAAACTTGGTCCTCTAGTTGTTGTTTTTAATTGCGCGCATTTTAAGAATTTTACTAAAATACCCGGTGACCTAAACAAACATATATCAATACTCGCTACATTTGGTACACTTTCACTTCTTTTGAATATATCTCGGCCACGGTCGCGACATTTCGATGAGGGCGTAATGCGAAAACACTTGTGTACTTAGATTTAGATGCACATTATAGAACCCTAGGTTGTCCAAGTTATTCCGGAGCCCCCCCGCCCCCCTATACGGCGTGCCCCATAATTAGATCGTGGTTTTGGCATGTAATACTCCATAATTTCTTCTTTCTTATGAATGCAACAAACCTCGTCAAACCAGGTGCAGAAAAACATCTGTATTGCCCTTCACCCGGTGGTAATTAAAACAAAAAGTCGCAGCTTCGCACGAAAGGCGTAGCATCGATAGCGTCAGCAAATCAGTAGGCAGCGATAAAAAGTAAGGACAGTAGTTTTATCGGTTGTATAAACTCGTAAACATTCGCTTACTAGCTAAATTAACAAGCATGGTGTCATGCTCGTACAGGCAAACATGATCACATCACACTCGATGACCGAGGACACTCGCTGTCAGAACACTGGAGTGAGAAAGCACGGCAGCAGCAGCGAACAAATTTACCTTCGTGCTACCTCTCGCTTCAACGCTAAGCTGCAAAAACACAGCGTACACGAAGCTATCAGCACTCGGCGCCCTTTGCTTCCATCGCAGAACGCCTTCAAGAAGGGGCCCCGCGGCCACGCCATGCACAGCCGCCAACGGAGTAGAACGCTTCCCTCTCTCTCCTTCCCTCGGTGCATTGCGCGCGACGGAAGACGGCGCGCTTCCTCCCCGCTTTCCTCCATTGCGCGGGTGAGATTGAGCGACCATCATCGGCGCGCCCTCACACGCTTTCACTGGCACATTGGAATTTATATGGAACATCGCGGCGATGCCTACGCTGACGGCGACGTCAGAAATGCGCGAGTGTCCATATAATTGCTAGCGCAGTGAACGTTTTCGCATCAACCTGGAAGGACAACCTTTAACGAATGTCGCACAGGGCAGCTACCCTTGGGTACTGTTACGGTTGGCGTGCAAAAAGGATGATCGAAAACGGAGGATGGATCCCTAATTTGCTATGAGTGTCTCGAGTGGTTGCCGGTCTGGCTGGCGCCCCGCAGTGAGTACGGGCCCATTTGTGTGTGTGCGTGACAGGAGCAAGCGCCGCCTTCCGCGAACTGTGCGACTCAAAAGGGGAGTCTCCTTTCCGCGAACCAAACTGGACCCACGGGTTGCCGCCAGAGGAGGAAAGCATGTGGAACGTCGCCTAGGAGAGAGGGAGCAGCCGCCCATCACCGACCGGACTCAGTACATGTCACGTGACGTTGACGTGGGCAAAATCCAACCTACGATTTTAGCGGACATATTTAAGCAACCCCGCAATGTATTTTGATAATTATTCTCTTCTTTTATATCCTTCAGCAACCATGCAATGAACAGTGCAAGTTTCACACTAGAAATCGTCTCGCCCCTGCCTGATTGCCATGGTCTACCGGACGCCTGCAGCCTGCCGACAATACCACCCTACCCAGCAGTAACGCCGGTTGAGGTTCGAGTAACCGGTATCGCACCACTACACAGATAAAAAAAACCATTAACATGAGCTTAGTTTGACAGCGAACGTACTTCGCAGGCTTGCTGGTACATCACAGGTCGGATTAGTATCATCCATGCTCAGCGTTCACAATGCCTTAATTCGAAAAAAAATAAGGCAAACTATGGGCCCATTTTTCCCGGCTATTTGGATCGCACCGCTGGTACGATCTGTTGGGAACTCGGCGCTGACGCCCGTGGTTGTACCTGGGTCGCAAGCCCCAAGGGTAGCGTTGGCCTGGCAGCCTGGGGTACAACTGGAAGCATCCGAAGGTCCCGGCAAAGCATGAGTCGACTGGTAACAACGAAACAACTTGTTTATTTTAACATCGCAAAGAGTTGGCGGTCAGGTTTGACCGAAGTAGAGAGACGGGAGAGCACTTCACTCAACAGAAGAAATCGGAGCCCTCCTTTTGGCGTCCGGGGGCAGCTGTTTTTATACTCTCGCAGTTGAGGGCAAGAAGGAACCCCTCAAAAGACGAGCACGTGAATGTACAATGGGCTAATGGTGACGCACACTGTCGTAGCGCTGCCGTAGCACCATGTCGAGCACGATCTCGTAGCACCCTGTCGTAGCGCTGCCGTAGCACCATGTCGAGCACGATCTCGTAGCACCCTGTCGTAGCACTGCCGGTCGGGCACAATGACTGTAATGAGAGGATGATCCCTGCTTTCGCATCGCCTGGTTCGGGCACAATGACTGGAATGAGAGGGTGATCCTTTGCGGTCGCATCGCCGCAGTCGCGCCTGGAAACACCTGCCGATGAGCGTTGCGGCGACGACGATCGGGCCAAAATGTCTGCCGCCCCGCCGCAGTCGCGCCGGCAAAACCACGTGTCGCAGGCGAAACGCAACAGACCACCCCGCCGGGGGAAGGAGATCCCGATGGACAGGGGACTGCATCCGCTGTCCGGAGGGATGTCGCTCGATGATGCTCATAACCGAAGTCGGGCGTCCCTCGACGTTTCTTGAGCGCAGCGCACAGAGAAGGCCTCGTTCTCTCGTTCAGGTTCGCACGGGACACTGCAAAGTGACTTCGGGAGAGTTCACATTTTTGTTCTCGTTCCCGGCAAGCGTTAGAACTACGCTGAAACTCAACCGCTCAGTCAGCAAGCACGGCACAACCCTCACTAAGCCCTGCCAGGCTCTTTCCCCTTTTTATACCACTGCCTAGTTCCTTACAGTAGTCTAGCATCACTCAGAACGCGTCCACAAATTGAAAAATTGCACTAGAAAGCATATCATCACTTTGAAACACTAAACAAAAGCAATATGTTAAAAAAAAATCCTGCCTCAGGAAGAAAAACATCAGTAACAAACAATTTTGAGGCTGATTCCTACGTTAGGGGCTTCGACTTAAGCCATCGGCGTTACCATTGAGACTCCCCTTTTTGTAACGCACCTCAAAGGAATATTGTTGTAAAGCGAGGCTCCAGCGCAGGAGGCGGCCATTTTTGGGAGAGATGGTCTGCAGCCATTGGAGAGGGCAGTGATCCGTCTCAATGATAAACCTCGAGCCGGCTAGATAGCATGACAATTTCTGAACGGCCCACACGAGACACGCACACTCTTTCTCGGTGGCGCTATACGCCTGCTCACGACTGGTCAGCTTACGACTAGCATACAGGACGGGGTGTTCTACTTCTCCATTTTCCCGTTGGCACAGTACAACGCCCATGCCTCGCTCACTAGCATCGCACTGAACTACGAACCCTTTTGTGTAGTCTGGCGATCGTAGCACAGGCTGGCTTGTTATGGCACTCTTTAGGGCGCTAAAAGCTCTTTCCTTTGTCTCGTCCCAGACGACTGTTTGAGGCTCTGTTTTTCTTAGAGCATCCGTCAGGGGAGCCGCGATATCAGAGTACCTAGGGATGTACCTCTGATAGTAGCCGGCGACACCCAAGAACGACCGAATATCGGTCTTGGTGCGCGGTTGCGGAAAGTCTCGCACAGCGGCCACTTTTATTTCAGAGGGGCGGCGACGACCCTGACCAATCACGTGACCGAGGTAGACAACCTCGGCCTGTGCTAACTGGCACTTAGGAGCCTTGACTGTCAAGCCCGCTTCGCGCAGGCGGGTTAGCACTGCCCGCAAGTGTGCCATATGCTCAGACCAGGATGCGGAGAATATCGCTACGTCGTCTAGATACGGTAAAGCGAATTCTTGCTGTCCCCGCAACACTTTATCCATGAGACTTGAAAAACAGTATGGCGCGTTCTTCAAACCAAAACTCAACACTTTAGGACGGAATGTTCCCATTGGTGAAATGAACGCCACATACCTACTAGCCTCTTCTGTAAGTGGAACCTGCCAATAACCCCTGACAAGATCTAGGGTGGAAATAAACTGAGCGCTACTAACTTTCTCAAGGCGCTCCTCGATGTTAGGGATCGGATAAATTTGATCCTTAGTGATGGAATTAAGCCTGCGGTAGTCGACGCAAGGACGAGGTTCCTTGCCCGGTACCTCAACTAAAATCAAAGGGGAGGTATAATCACTCTCACCTGCCTCAATAACACCGAGCTGTAGCATTTTCTTTACCTCAGCCTCCATAATATCGCTCTGGCGGGGTGACACCCGATACGCCTTGGATCGTACTGGCTCTGTGGAGGTAAGTTCTATATCATGAGTAAGTACAGAAGTCCTACCAGGCCTCTCAGAGAACAGACCTTGAAACTCTTGTAATAGCTGGTGTAGTTCGGTTTTCTGCTCGGGCGACAGCGGTGCTTTACTGATAAGGTCACTAATGACTTGACCGGTGTCTTCCCTGTTCGTCACTGAGCCTAGTCCCGGAAGCTCGACCGGAAGCTCTTCAGGAACGTTTACCATCATGCACACCACTGCTTCCCTTTGTCTATAAGATTTGAGCAGATTACAGTGGTAAACTTGCTGTGCTTTCCGCTTTCCTGGCAGACTTACCACGTAGTTAACGTCCGACAGTTTCTGAACAATTCGTGCTGGGCCCTCCCACTGCACGTCTAGTTTGTTGTTTAGCGATGCGCGCAATATCATGACCTCATCGCCAACCTCAAAACGACGGGCCCTGGCTGTCCGATCATAATAAACCTTGGCCCTCTGCTGGGCCTTTGTCATTGCTTCACCTGACAACTCCTGTGCCCTTCTTAAGCGTTCGAGGAGCTTAAGCACGTACTCCACCACGACTGGGTCGTCGCCCCTACCTTCCCATGATTCTCGAAGCATGCGAAGCGGAGACCGAAGCGAGCGACCGTACACCAGTTCAGCTGGCGAAAACCCCGTAGCTGCATGCGGCGCGGTCCGTAAAGCAAACATCACCCCAGGCAGACACAGCTCCCAGTCAGTTCGATGTTCAAAACACAATGCTCTCAACACGCGCTTCATGACGGAGTGGAGCTTCTCAACGGAATTCGACTGTGGGTGGTACACTGAGCTGTGTAACAGCTTTACCCCACACCTTTCGAGAAAAGTTGTCGTCAAAGCGCTAGTAAACACTGTGCCCTGATCTGATTGGATTTCCGCAGGGAAACCAACTCGCGCAAATATGGACAGTAGTGCATTAACTATCTCAACTGAGCTGAGTTCTTTAAGCGGCACTGCTTCAGGGAACTTTGTCGCTGGGCAGATCACAGTCAAAATGTGTCTGTACCCCGTGGCTGTTACCGGCAGAGGTCCCACTGTATCAATAACGAGCCGTCTAAAAGGCTCCGTAATGATAGGTACCAATTTCAACGGCGCCCTCGATTTGTCCCCTGGTTTGCCCACCCGCTGACAAGTGTCACATGTCCTCACGAAATGGTCTGCGTCCCGAAAACACCCTGGCCAATAGTACTCTTGCAAGAGACGGTCCTTAGTTTTCTTAACTCCAAGGTGTCCGGACCACGAACCCCCATGCGACAAGCGCAACAGATCCTGACGATAGCATTGAGGCACGATCAGCTGATCGAACTCCACTCCACGGCGGTCTAGATACTTCCGGTACAGGACTCCACCTCTTTCCACAAAACGCGCAGTTTTCCTGGCGATACCTTCTTTGACATTGCAGCGCACGTTTTCCAGGCTGCCATCCTTCTTTTGCTCGGCTATCAAAGCCGACCGGCTGACTTTTAGCAACCTATCAAGTCCGTCTGACGTAGGCGCGATGAGTAAATCAGTAGATAGCTCTTCTAACTTTCCCGCATCGGGATTTTCCTCTCCAGTATCTGGTGCCTTTAACGTTACAGACTCAATTTTATTCAGTTCGGGCGTGCTCTGAATATCGGCTTGCTGCGCCTCTGACCCTTTCTCATTGTTTGATAACGTCGGCCCCGCAACTACCGCCTTTGCAGCGAGCTCCCGAACCTTCGATCTGGTTAAGGCCTGAACACTAGCTTCACCAAACAAAAGCCCCTTCTCGCGCAGGAGGTGATCGGACCTGTTTGAAAATAGGTACGGGTACTGGGGTGGCAGCATAGATGACACTGCCGCCTCTGTCTCAAGCGCTCCGAAAGGTCCTTCAATAAGCACCTTTGCTACTGGCAGACACACGCTATGAGCTTCCACGGCTTGCTTGATCCACGCGCACTCGCCCGTGAACATATGGGGTTCTACATAAGACGGGTGAACTACATCCATCGTAGCTGCGGAATCGCGAAGCACTCGGCACTCTTTCCCGTTCACGAGGAGGTCTCGCATGTAAGGCTCGAGAAGCTTCATGTTCTCGTCAGTGCTGCCTATTGAAAAAAACACAACTTTTGGTGTTGTTTCCGGACACTGCGCCGAAAAGTGACTCGGCTTCTGGCACGTATAACAAACGCGCGCTTGCCTCATCTCGAACCGCTTTCTGCGTTCGGCTTCGGCTGCCGCCGTCTCCTTAGGTTCGGTCGCACTGCTTCCACTCGCATCCGCACTACGCGTGTTCCCCTTTGCTCTCATGGGTGTGAACTTCGGCCTCTCAAACTTCGAGCCAAATTCACCCTTTTGACCTTCCTTAGCTCCGCGAGCCCGACGCGTCACAAACTCCTCGGCTAGCTCAGCGGCTTTAGCCACCGTACAAACGTCTGGCCTATCCAAGACCCAGTATCGCACGTTCTCCGGTAACCGACTATAAAACTGTTCTAGCCCGAAGCACTGCAGAACTTTATCGTGGTCACCAAACGCTTTCTCTTCTTTGAGCCACTCCTGCATGTTCGACATAAGCCTATACGCAAACTCTGTATATGACTCACTTTTGCCTTTCTCATTTTCCCGAAACTTCCGACGGAACGCCTCCGCAGACAGCCGGTACTTTTTTAGCAGACTCGATTTTACTTTGTCGAAATCCTCTGCTTCCTCTCTATCCAAGCGAGCGACTACGTCGGCCGCCTCGCCGGGTAACAAAGTGAGCAAGCGCTGTGGCCACGTTTCCCGAGAGAACCCCTGCTTCTCGCACGTTCGCTCAAAGTTAACCAGGAACAAACCAATGTCCTCTCCAAGCTTAAACGGCCGCATCAGGTCAGTCATTTTGAACAATACGCGTTCTCCTGCACCGTGTGCCTCACTTCCATTACGAGCGCGTTCCATCTCTACCTCAAGACGCTTCATTTCCAAAGCGTGTTGACGGTCACGCTCTTGTTGCTCTCGCTCTTTCTGTTCTTTACGTTCACGCTCTTCTTTTTCTTTTTGTTCTTTACGTTCACGCTCTTCTCTTTTTGCAGTCTCCCTTTCCTCAATGGTCTCAAGGCATTCCGACAGCTCGTCATCCTCAGCCTCTAACTCAAGAATAGCCTTTAGCAGTTCTGGTTTTCTGAGTTTGTCCGAGACATCCAGACCCAACTCTCTTGCAAGCTCCAACAATTTCGGTTTGCGCAACGACTTCAAATCCATGGCTGCTCTGAATGCTGCTTTCTCTACTGCTTACTATTGTCTTGCCGCAAACTAACCCGGCAGCAACGACAACCACAATTACCAGCTCTGTTTCTGACACTAACAAAAAGCCTGGCAAAGCTCAGAAGAAGAAAGTCCCGCACTCACCAAACCTCGCAGGCAGGAATTCCGCGCAGTCGTTCCGCTGCAGGCAACCAGTCGTCACACAGGGCTCGTTGCACTGCTCCCGGATCGTCGTTGAGCTGCTCAGCATACAGTCAACTGCATCTCTTCGCTGCTGGCCTCCGTTGTCGCGATCTCACCGCTGGCAGACAGTTGTTTGAAGTCGGAGGCGATCTCACCGCTGCCAACCAGATGTTTGGATCGCACCGCTGGTACGATCTGTTGGGAACTCGGCGCTGACGCCCGTGGTTGTACCTGGGTCGCAAGCCCCAAGGGTAGCGTTGGCCTGGCGGCCTGGGGTACAACTGGAAGCATCCGAAGGTCCCGGCAAAGCATGAGTCGACTGGTAACAACGAAACAACTTGTTTATTTTAACATCGCAAAGAGTTGGCGGTCAGGTTTGACCGAAGTAGAGAGACGGGAGAGCACTTCACTCAACAGAAGAAATCGGAGCCCTCCTTTTGGCGTCCGGGGGCAGCTGTTTTTATACTCTCGCAGTTGAGGGCAAGAAGGAACCCCTCAAAAGACGAGCACGTGAATGTACAATGGGCTAATGGTGACGCACACTGTCGTAGCGCTGCCGTAGCACCATGTCGAGCACGATCTCGTAGCACCCTGTCGTAGCGCTGCCGTAGCACCATGTCGAGCACGATCTCGTAGCACCCTGTCGTAGCACTGCCGGTCGGGCACAATGACTGTAATGAGAGGATGATCCCTGCTTTCGCATCGCCTGGTTCGGGCACAATGACTGGAATGAGAGGGTGATCCTTTGCGGTCGCATCGCCGCAGTCGCGCCTGGAAACACCTGCCGATGAGCGTTGCGGCGACGACGATCGGGCCAAAATGTCTGCCGCCCCGCCGCAGTCGCGCCGGCAAAACCACGTGTCGCAGGCGAAACGCAACACGGCCTTTCCCGCACTTCGGAAGAGTGACTCGGAATATTTTTGCCGAGAGGCCTTCGCCTATGCCTAGAAGTTCCACGCACAACTTCAATAGCTGCTTTGTTATTGTTGAGGCTCGCCAATCACCATTTCCAGTTGTGAAAACTTTAAAAACATGTCGGAATATTTGCGGGCTTCACACCAAGCATGAAAATCACCTATTGGCTTCAGAGATGTTGAAAAGGGATAAAAGTCATGCCCATAAAAAATCTAGAATAGTTCTATATCCTTCCAGGTCATGCGTTTTGGAAATCGGACGTCAAACACCCTGTACGGCTGCTTGCTCTCCCGGACACAGAGTTTGCAGTTGATGGTGTAATCAATAAATGAGACATGTTCATTAAGCTGCTTAATAACTTGCACCATATATCAAATATATATGCGGTATCCAGGACAGATAAATGTCGACTCGGATGGCTCCAGTTTAACAAACTCTTCAAGTTCAGCATTTGTTATGCCCCACTTAAATAAACAAGAATAGCTAAACTTACCCCGTGCGACATCGTTAACAACGGCTCAACTATTCGCTATCTTGAGCACGATAAAATTTATAACTTCCGTACAAGAAACGCAAAAGGGATAGTTTTTCCCTGACTCCCCGGCGGCACTCACATCGCTTGCAGCACGAATATGAAAACAACTGTTGCTATAATAATTTATGAAGAACTCAAAAAGTCCACAATGGCAAGCCACGAAATATTATTTCAATGGATGCCGGACATTGTACTCTTGCAGGCAAGCCGATGCAGCAGCACGACAAGCGCGTTGAAGAATTGACGTTTCCCCCTACTATCAGGAAGTCAACTGCGCTGCATTTTAAAAGCAACATCATTCGAAATAGGGGTAAAGATGTAGGTGGAGTAAAATTCGAAGAGTTTCTATCTATGTTATATTCATCCGCTTATATAATTCTACATCCGGTCGAATTTTGGTAGAAACATATGAACTCTTATTCATCGGTAAGTATTCAGCGACAAGTTTTTAGGTTTCTGCATTCAATATTCCGCATACTGTAGCCAATTAAGTTAGTTGGATTTGGAAGAAAAAAAAAAGTTTTTCTGTTGAATGTTGTGAATTGACCTCTGCACAAGGGATAATTATGCGTGTCATTAACATTTGCTAGCTTAATGCCTTTGACCGAAGGTTCAGCTGAGTCAACGTCTCGGGGAATGTTCAATATCTCCGCGGCTCTAATTTGCAGCTTGCTAAGTTTTGAATGTTGCTTGAGGTCGTTTGCGAGGTAGGTAGAGCCAATATGGCAAGAAGATATAGCCGGATATGAAACGAAGTTTTGAACTTAAATGGCCCGCCTGATCGAATACGCCAAAGCCTCAGTAATTTCTGCAAAGAACGCCTGTGAAAGCTTAGGTGTATTTGCAATTCCTACGTCCGCTAAACTTAAATAAAGTTAAAGATTACAAGGTTGTCTCATACTTCCCATGAAAGCTATTGCGTTTGCCTTGTTTCTTTGTGCGTTTCTTTGCTTTTTTATTAATTGTTTGCCTTTGCCACATTACTGATGTTGAAACTGTCAAGTAGTGACTAAACTAGAATGTTAATTACGCACGTCAACTGAGGAAATTTTAATATATTCCTATGCTGGTCTTGTTGGCATCACCTAATGGTCTTCCCCAGTACCTCACCGCACCGCATGAATGCAAACGCAATCTCAAAAAATATGTTTAAAAGTTTATTTTACGCAGTCTACTACTCCTAACTGATTCACTATTCACGTGTTTTTACGCCAGGATTATGCGTAAGAACAAATTCTAGCCAATCCCGATGTTGGACGTGCTATTAGTGATGGTAACTCGACGACGGCAATGAGCACTTACGAACAATAAATATCTTTATGGACTCAACGCCAGCGCTTTGTGTTCGATCTTGCGGATTTTAATTGCTCCTATAATATTCGATGCTATGTGCTTGTGTCTTTTGTTTTACGTTGTGTCTTTTGTTTTGATCGCTCTTCGACCCATTTGTGGTAACCTCGCTTTTATTGTATCCACCCATCTGTCGCTTTTGTGTTATCTTTTTTTTGGGCGGGGGTGTTACAAATTTTAGTGGGAGTCTGTTCTGCTAGTGAAGAAGCATATTTCACAAATACAGCTTAGGAGGAGGAGGAGGAAATAAAGAGAGAAGGCAGGGATGTTAACCAGAAATGCGTCTGGTTGGCTACTCTAGTCTGAGGGACGGGAGAGGGGGAACAGAAAGATGAGATGGAGGGGGAGGGGGAAGGGAGACAACTACAGCCTAACCTCACAATCCTCCCTATATTGTCCCTTTGCTACTTTCCGTGGAATGCTCCTCTGCGGCTACTCCGTTGGCAGTGATAAATATCAGGGCCCGTATTCGCAACGTGCTCTTACACTAGAGTTGTTTGTATGAGAGAAGACTCGAGCTAAATCTGATGTTGGGCCTATAATTATCGAAGGTGGCTGGCCCATCGCACAGGACATTTGCGAAAGAAAAGGTTTTGGGAATACGGCCCTGGCCGGCTTACTTGTCGCCGCCTTCGTCTGACACCGATGCATGTGGAGGCTGCAGTGGCCATAACGCATCGATTGGTGCGTGCTAACCCGACGTGCGCGGGCCATTGCGAATTACGGTCTTAACGTCAGTGCGACAACGACTTGCCCACGTAGGTTTCCCAGGCAATAATAATAAAAAAAGAGGAATATCTTGTAGGTTAGAATGAAGTGCCAGCGGCCATATTCACGAAATAATTATCTTGCGCTAGAACTGTAGTAAGAAGCTATTTAAGCCAATAATGACGCTGGAGATGTTATTAGCGAAGATGATCGGCCAGCGGCAAAGATCACTTACGAAAATAAAAAGCTTTGTGAAATTGGTCCCAGCTTTATTTTTGACATGCGATCGTTTTAATATCTAACGTTTACTAGTCCGAGAACATGCGAGAAAGATGAAATTGGTAATCGGTAACACCGCGTATTGTAATTTATGAAGCCTAAAAGTTCGCGCTGTCTTAGATTAACCGAAAGCCTTTGTGAAGTCCCCTGATGTAGCTTTAGTACAAAGTCATCCCAATTTTCATATGAACGCCTGATTGGAAAAGTAAATTATAGCGCACGGATATCATACCTAAAGTGAATCGGTGTACTCATGGGCGTTTATGTTTGTGCTTTGTCAAAGAATAGTGCGAATCGCACTTGAATTCGTTCGAAACATTGAGTAGACCAGATAGCGGGGCCCCAGAGCCCACAAGCGCAGTTTCGGGCTGCGAAGCTCGTTGAGTGTCAGAGGTCGAACGCGCTTAGACAGCGCGGACACGGGGAACGCGAATGTTATATTCTTCAGACGACGAGAACGTTGATCATGACGAACGTTCCAAGCTGTTTATTCACACTGCTTCCGGAATCAAATTTGGCACGACACATCTCATCAATCTGCCGCGCAGTGAGTCACGTTTCTTGGCGGTGAACTTTTTACTCAGAAGACAGACGGATTTTACATTCTTTAGAGGGCGATTATAATGACGACTGAATGTGAAGCTGTGCCTCATCTCTCGTCTTCTCGAAGCTCAACGAAATGTCATCGAACACGGGGGTCACAGACAGACAGCCTGCCAGGACACCATTTTTTGTGCAGTCCACGCGACACTTCTGAGTGTACCGGTGACGTTACGCTGTGAAATGTCACCGACATTGGGCAGCGCGGTACTTCAATACCTAAACATGGCATTATGCTGTACCCGCGTTGAGCTACGTGTTCCGTAATTGGCCTCATGCTTGCGGCGAACCTGCATCCCTTATTCACAAACGGTCGGGCCTAGGCTTGAATTTCAATTTTGACTCCACTGAGTAGTGGCTCTACGAACGAGTAAGCACCAAGTAGATTAACTACCACCGAATAGCGATACTGTATATGCTTCATGTACGTTAACTCTGCCACTGAGCACAGCCATGTAAACCTTTCCATTAAGTGGACACTGCCACCTCTCGAATTAAGAAAATACTGTGCTTCAATAAAAGCTCCTCGGCAATTCATACCAGGAGTAATTACTTGAGAAAGAGAGGGAATTATATATATGTTGGTGGTGCTAGACCTGTTTGAAAAGGAGCAGGCAGCTGAGTATGGCTCACTATAGAAGCTTCAGACGCGAAGTTCTATAGTGAGCTTAGTGTCTCCGACATTAGCCTGCGGTTGGAATAAGTCCTAAAAAACAACGCCACCTGTTACAAAAATTGCTCTCGCAAATCGCCGTGGAGGGTCATTGAAAGGGCGTGACGTTTTCACTTGAGGAGCTGCGGTACTGAGCAGTAAATTATTATGCCGTGTTGAAAAATAAATGAGGCTTGCCCTTGCCCCAGTGCCGCAAGGGCAAGGAGCAAGCTGAATTAAAATAGTACTCCTTAGGGCAATAAATGACTTCCAGATTTCATGGTCTGTTAACATGAACCACGTATCTCAAAGGTAAGATGAACAAGTTTTGGGATTTGGAAGATTTACGGTGGTTTGGAAAGCTACGACACCACAATTCAACTCCCGAAGTTTTCTCGATGGTGCGCATGGCAAGCTCCGCATTCACCGTTAAAATTTTCGTCGGATCTCCTCTCCACTTGCGCGCCGAGCGTAGCGGCGAAAGACCTGGAACGACAAAATGCCGCCAACGCGGGAGTCACGGGAGCGCTGCACATGAGACACGCGCCTCACCGATACACAGGATGACCCCACAATCGTCTTCACATCTTCACCACTAGAGCCCGTTAACCGACTCGCAGTGCCTCTCACTGCTGCTGCTGCTGCTCATATTTTGCTGAGTTAAAGAGACTTGACATGACTCGTGGCCCGTTAAACTATGATTTTCGCATTCAGACGGAGAAAAGATATGATGACAAGCTGAAGACTCGTTTTTATTTTGAAAAATTGTTCAGCTGCCCTTTGAGATGACCTACACAGATCAACAGCAGTGGGTTGAGGCGGAGTTGCTTAAGTGTCAAGTCAAGGTAGTGGTATCCTGCCTACACTCTCCAAGGTATTCTAACCTTCTAGAAGGTATTCTGCCTTCTTGAATACTGGGATGAAAGGTCTGAATTCTAGATCACCAACGTGCCGCAGTGAGTCACCTTTGTGCTATAGTCCATGCGGATGCCAATTTTCTTTTTCTTTCATGAAACTCCCTCCACCTTGCCGGCTTTGGCAGAACAGATTTTTCACATAGTCAGTTTATTCAAGCAGAGGGCCTTTTTTATTATTTGGAGGCGCTAGAGCGCTAAAGTTGGTCCCACGTACGAGAAGCAAGCGATCGGCCGGGCGGTTCACTTCTTGAAGCCCCACTTGCGGTGGGGGCCCAAGATGGGGTACTTGTGGTACTTGTCCGAGGCGAAGTACTCCTTCAGGTTAGGCAGCTCCTCGAACTTCTTCAGGTACTCGACGATGTGCGGGTGCCGCTGCACGGCCTCGCCCCTGAACTCGCGGTGCCAGTCGAGCCCCTCGTAGAGCAGGAAGTCCACGTACGTGAGCCTGTCTCCCAGGGCCCACTTGTGGCCGGCCAGGTGCTCCTCCCAGGGCTTGAGCACGTTGTCGATGTTGTCCGCGTACGCCTTAAGCACCTCCTCGTAGTTTGGGGTCGGAGCCGTGGAGGTGAGCAAGCGCGTGGACAGGTCCCGGGCCTGCTGCTCTAGCACGTCCAGCTCGAGGGTCTCCTCCTCGTTCCTGGGAAACGCGGTCGCAGGTTGGAGAACGGGACGACGAGAAACAGTTTTGCGTCTCACCGCCTCATTGTGAATCAGTTTTTGAGCGCGGCACAGCCACTTCTTTTCGCGAAATACTTCAAGGGACGCTCTGTGAAGAGTTTACAAGTAGGCTGGATTGGCGGATTATATTTCTACATTCACTGAGAGCATAGGCATGGAAATCCGGAAGCCAAGTATTTAGCAAATACGGAAGACAACGTCACGTAGAAATTTTTGTACCAGCACTTGTTATCATTACAAATTTTGATCATGTCTGGGATAGTTAAGCTATAGTTGTATTGTAATCAAGTTAACAACATTTTTCTTAATCGTCTACCTTACGACCAAACAATTTGTGTGAAAAACGTGTTACACACTTGTTTCATCTTGTTCGTCTGTGCATATCATCTTTGTATTTTGTTCACCCTGCCTGGACTTCTTGTCCGCAGTATTGTATAAATAAATAAATAAATAAATAAATAAATAAATAAATAAATAAATAAATAAATAAATATTCGTCAATAACGGAGGATCGCGCTTCTTCAGCAAGTAAGCAAAGAATCAACGTGGCAAATTTTGGTTCAACTCATAGAAACGTCCACAAGGCGTGAAAATACCTTAAAAGCAGCAACGTCACCACAATTTCGGTTTTGAGCGAAACTCGAAAAACAGAACTTGCGCCGTCAATTTCTCCAGTAATCAGCTTTATGTAGCGAAGGAGGTAAAAACAGTGCGAAGGACAGGAGGAAAGCACAGACGACGTACACAACGCTGACTGACAACCACTTTTTGATGCATATTCAGCTGCAATCTATATATGAACACATATGCACAGAGCGAGTAAGCGCCTTCTAAGTGGACGTTAAAGACTTGTATTGTTCTTTGCCACTTGAGTTTGCAAGCGATGAAGCTAGCAAGTGCATTGAGTGGTTTAGGTGCACACAATTTCAGAACACGTGTGACATTCATTAGACAGCTTTTAATAATTGCTTAGTTTTTACCTTCACGGAACTTTCGTCAGTCATAAGGATACTTTTCTTGCATTCAAACCGAAGGCGTTTCGATTGGATCGTGTCTAGCAGCGGTACTTAGCGATATCTTTTATTAGCGCGATATGAATGACGGGTGCCTTACGACTAGCCTCCGAAACACAGGTGCTGTCAAAGTGTTCCGCTTTGTTGCTGACTTCCTAGTTTTTCGCCGGACTAACCAAACTGGCCAACAGTAATCTGTAGATGCGATTTTTTGACGCATTTCGTTATGAGATGAAGCGTTTAGTACTGACATCTCAGCTACCACCTGACAATAAGTTGCGATTATTGGACATGGAATTGAACTTTAGGTTAGACCCCCTGTGCTGTTGCTATGAATTCCGCTTGTGCAAAAGCCTTCTACCTTATCCGTCCGCCCATTCGAAATTCGTTAAACGAAGCATCGCTAAATCTTGTCTCAAGGGAGCACTAGACCCGTCATGTCATCATCAAATGAGAAGTAGTTCTCTGCGCCGAGAGCAGCGGGTACAGCATGCTGGATATCCGACACCGTTGTTAATCTCCATAGCGGGACGGTTATGAGCCACTATGAGACGGCAAAAAGATAGCGAGGACAAGAATGATCCACACAGTGTACATTCTAGTTTGACTGCCATTCCGTACGTGCGCGATCTTTCCCCTAGGCCTATGCATTCTCGCATGCAAAATGCCACAAAAGCCCTTCTACGCTTCTTGAATTACACTGGATTGTGTGAATGCTTGTGACAGTGGAGATTCCTCCGCGATGACTGTGAATGAGTGATTATTATTTTCCTTTTCTCTCCTTAGTTGTTATTCTTTTTCCCCCTCCCCAAGTGTAAGGTAGCCAATCGGGCGTGTCTTTGGTTAACCTCCCTACCTTTCCCTCTTCGTTTCTCTATCTCAAGAAAAATGGGATAAAGGTTGTATTCACTGTACGCACTAAACTTTCCGATATTACTGTAGAGTGAACAAAGAGAAAGAGAGATACAGCAAAGAGGGGAAAGGCAAGGAGGCCAACCAGACGAACGTCCTGTTTGCTATCCTACACTGGCAGTGAGGGAAAGGGGGACTAGAAAAAAGAAAAGAAGAAGGAAGTGCTGACTGTGTGTAGTGAAGCACCGCGACACCAAAGTGCAGTTCCATAGCTGGTGATTCTGCGTTGATGACATCAAAGAAGGTTCAAAAAAGTGCGAGTGTGATAAGAAACCCGCACAAGCTTTTACAAACTGCACATGTAGAGTCGTATATAGGATACCGTTTTCATGCGGACGCTGCTACATATATAGCGCACACTGGCTGATGAGCTTTAGAAGAACACGCTTAGTCGCTCAGGGGCTCAGTCGCAAGTCACCCTGCTGCACACCGTATGTTGAAAAAGAACGTACGCTCCTGGAGCAACGTGCTCGTTAAATTGAAGCTTTTCTGGTCCACTAACATGGTGATTCATGCGTAAAGCGTGCCCCCTCGATCCCTACATTGCAGCGAAACGCGCTACTCATCAAACGTGTGATATACTGCAGACAACAATGGTATGTCATTACACATTCCCGTACCTTTACTACTCATAGGGATTTCTATACATTTAAACTGAAAATGCAATAAAGAATGGTTGTCAATCAGCGCGAGAGAGACAGTACGGAACGCGCGTTGAAGCGAGAGGCAGTGGGAGACATTCGCTCCCCGCTGCCTGCGCTCTTCATCACGCCAGCGTTGTGACAGCCAGTGTTCACGAGCGAGATTTGTTCATGTTTGCCTATGCGTGCATGACACCACGCTTGTTAATTTAATTAGTACTGAAATTTCTACGGCTAATAAAACTACGAACCTTAGTTCGTGTAATTGCCTAATACTTTGATATCGCTGTCAATGCTTCGCCTTTTGGGTGGAACTGCATTTTTTTATTTTTTAACTAATAAGCTGAAGCTTAGCGGTTCGCCTACCCAACCGTAAGGGAGTCCTAGCATCGGTTAACTACCAGGAAGACACGCGAAAGTGGTTGCTTATTTGTTAGAGTGCCGGAAACTCCCGCGTTCTAGGCAAGTGTGCTATGGGGTGTATTAAGTCATAAGGGCGAAACATAGGGAATACCAAAGAAACATAAGTTAATAAAGGCCGCGCCTATGATCAACGGGGAAGAAATTAAGCGCAACACTAGGCAAGAGGAACACGGAAGCTGAGATATTAGAGAGCAGATGAGAGCATAAACGTGGATGGATTACTTTTTATAGTTTCAGATTAAAAATGGAATTGGGCCGATCATGTAATGCGCTGAGCAGATGCCGCTTAGAAGTAAGCAGAGCTGGCTATCTGGTACGTGTTCATGTCTTGTGGATTAGCGCCGCAGGAGAAAAAAGAAAATAAAACAAATAGGAGACAGAAAGGAACACACAGTGAACACAAACGCTTGCATTAATCACACGAAAAATTATTTATATTTTTTGAATAAAAAATTTCACCTGTTTTAATTTTGTGTGATTTCGCGTTGCTTTAAATTCTGTCGGTTTCTGATTGATATTTAGGAAGAGTAACTGCCCTCATGTTCACCGTGTCTTCCTTCCCGTGTCGTGTTTTTACTGTGGCGTCAATACCTAAGCAACGACGAAAGCCGGTGGCACATTTAGTTAACAGCATTGGGTGCCAAGGGAAAGAGGATGCGGCCGATGACAGGCAGGTGATTAAGTGGCGTGGTAAAATGAGATCTTCAGGCATACGAAGATAGAATAACTACGGGGCGTAGCTTATAACGTATGAGAAGGGGGGGGAGGCGACTTGATATCGCTGGGAGAGCCATTTTTTCCTGCAGTGGACGTAGCTAAGATGATAACAATGATGGCGATCGTGATGAAACGAACGAGTCACATTCGCGGTTGTGGCGCTACACGGGGGTTCACCGTCCCACCAACCTGCCGGCCAAGTCGTGCTTCCTTCCCAGGTAGCGCAGGATGGCCAAGCTCTGGGTGATCTTGACGTTGCCGTCGATGTAGTACGGCAGGTTGGGGAACTTGAGTCCCAGCGTGAACTTCTCCTTGAGCCAGTCGGAGCGGTCAAACTCGGGCGCCGGGCCGAACTTGTACAGCTTGTCCTGGAACTCGACACCCTTGTACACGAGGAGGTTGCGGATGAACTGCGTCAGGCCCCGCACGTCCCAATAGCCAACTACGGGAGCCATGTCCTGAAACGTGCGAGTAAGCGGGTGTCGTTTAATCAGCGTTCGCCGGATGAGGCTTCGCATTGTAATTAAGGAGTCAACAGCTACGTAAGAAGCAAGAAAAGCGGAGCACCAAATTTTAGTGCGAGCACTCCTTAAAAAGAACTACAGTTTTTCTTTCTGTATTCCGCTTGCGTATGAAGTAACATTGAAAAACTGATAACACTCTGCTGAAGTTCACTATTGCAGTCAACGAATAACGTGACCGGTCTGCCGGCTCATTCTACGTATATAGTTACTTTCTTGGTCCCGCACAAATGTCGCGCAGACGTGGGGCGAGCGTGTGTATAACTGCCAAATGCGTTCGTTCCCATGCTCTAGTAACCAGGCTTTAAAAGGCATAGAGTTGGATCGATTAGCAGTGGCTTGGTGGACTGGTTTATGCGTCACGTTTCATTGGAGCCGCCGAGACACTCTGCGCAGCTTTGTTCGTCGTTCCGCTAATAGGCCGGCCCATTTGTTTCGAAGAAAGGGGTCACGCCGTAGGATAAGCCACCATTCACTCACCCGGGACTCCTTTGAAAGTACTATATATAGGCCTGGCCCACTTTTTTTTGGTTGTTATTTTAACGCGTGGTCAGTGGATCAGACGAGCTCTTGCCTCGGATGCTACCCTTGCTGAGGCACGCAGATTCGCCATTCGAAATTATGTCAGCGAGCCACATTAGGGCACCCTCAGTGGTGGCTCAGTGGATACTTGGCGTTCGGCCGCTGAAAATTTGTTTGTCACGCTTTAAGTGCACGTTCAAGAAACACGGACGGTCACTATTAATTCTGAGCCACTCGCTGCGGCACTTCTCACGACTTCTGTGTTGCCTCGGGGGCGTTAAGATTTGACAACGAATTATTTTGCGACGGCCTGTGTCGTGCGCGTCCACAATTTTGCTCTATTATTTCTTTTATGTTCGATTGTAGTCTACGGCAGGCCTGCCTCATCCTACATATTGAACTTATATTTCCTGATATTAGTAATATGCAGCAGCATTTTGGTTAAGATCAACGTGCTGTGGTAGTTATAATTATAGTGTTGTACACCAGGCGGGCCCGGTCGGGAAATTTGAACCGTGCCCGAACGAATCTCCCGCAAACGCGAAGATGAACCACTATGTGTCTAGCAAATCTCCCAAAATGGGATGCTGTTGCATTCTGTCGTACACAGTCACGTTTTACGCCACGCCTATTGGCATAATGTTCTGATCGAGCCGCATTGTTACAAGGATTCCTCGCAGCTTCACTTCAATAGCAGCGTAGAACGCCTCGCTAAATACGTTTGACAACTCGGCTCCACCTTCTGTCGTTTCGGCGTTCTCCACTCGTCACCTCTTTTATTTATTTTTTTTATTGCCCGAGGTGAGCCTATTCGCGGTAGTGTCGTCAGTATGAGGAAGTATGCTCGGCAGTTAAATGTCGCTGCTACGGGCACCTGCTTTGACGTAAACAAAAAAGAAGGCAGAGGCCTCGAAGCTTGCCAGGCCCTCAAGCAGGAAGCGCCAGCTGTATCAGACCTGACTTGTCCTAGGCGAGCCGACGTCTCGCTGTAATTGCTCATTCGATAAGCCGCATACGCATATTACTGTCACGAGTATAGAGACATAAATGAAAAATAAATTTGCAAGTTCTTTACATGGAACAACAAAACGGCTAAGATGGTGGTCAGTCTATCATCAGAAACTCACAATGGCCAAAGCCGTCGGTATCGTAATGTTACAAGTATCGTGATAATATGCGGTTACGAGGCACTTATGCAGGCAGGAACTCTGTATATAGAACATCGATAGCCCTTTCCCGTCAACTCTATCCTTTTTGGTATACTCTCTCTCTCTGTCTTGTCAAGCACGTGACCCCGCCTCTGGTGGCCACTGTTCTGGTGTCAGCCGCTCTCATGGTACAGCAGGTGACAAGCTAAGAAATGCATTGGCATATGCACCGCTGATATACTTGCGTCAGCCGATTATGTTCTTTCTAGTTTTCTTGACGTCACAGCGGAGGCGGGCTTCTTTACATATTGGTGTTTCCCGGTAATGTGTTTGGAGGCACAGATTGAGTGCCGTCTTCTGGGAGGAGCTTGAATTCTTACGTTGGTCACCGAGTGTAGACACAGTTTGGCTGGCCTATGCAGTTTTCTTCCTTGCTTTTTCTTACATATTTTCTTTAATTAAGAACCACTGACTACTACTATTACTACTACTACTACTTAACATCTACTGCTACTAATATCTACTGCTGCTTTACATCTAGCGGCAGTGCCGAAAAGAAGTCGGAAGTCGCGTATTTAGCTTATGGCTTCGCTTAATCGCATGAATCTCGCGCTGGTGGCAACGTTATGTGACGCTGTGTTCGACAGAACCGCGAATCATTGCATTCATTGTAACGACTGACTTTGTACATTCCTCTATGTGCTTGGGTACATGTAGACGAGTTGTCGCCGTAGAATGCGTAATTCGCCAGTGAGTGGTAGAAAAGGGGCGCTATAACGTAAAACTATTCCAAACTTTTCTATTCCGATTCTGCAATCAGCCCACCGCGATTGGTCAAAAACTTTTTTGGACCACCCCCACTTCACCGGTCTGTTACACGACTTCACGAAAACCGGGATAGCTCCCCATCTGATATGACGTGTGCACAGTGATTATGCATAATTTGACCGAACAAAACAAAAATAGTTATTTCTGATTCGACGCCTTTTCGCCATTAGCCTTCGGCGATTGGTCAAAAGTTTTCGGGCCGCACCCGCTTCACTTGCCTTTCACGCGACGTCACAAAACCGCAAAATGTTACCGCGTCAAAATGGCGTGTACGCGTTAAAGATGCATTAATATGCCGAACAAAACTGAGTTTTCTTCTGAATAGCCGCAGGCTACCCCGTTCCGAAAGGAATAAAAGATGGCTGCCGCCGATCGCTCCGGCACTGGCTACTCGCCCCTGCCGGGGAGAATGCGTTTATTTGCGTGTAATAAAACAATTTGCGTGGCCGTTTAACGTTTTCGAGAACTTTCGGCACGTTTACGACCTCTTTCTGCCAACTCTTCTTTGCTGAGGATCTGTTTTAGCGTCATTCTTAAGCTTCCATTGCATGCCGCCGCGATTGTCGACGAGCCACCGCAAGCTAAGTAAGAGAAAGCGGACCAATCGCAGACGCCGGCACCACGCTCTTCATCCGTTTATAGATATTCAGTGCAGTGGTTCGGCCCCATCGAATTCCTCTCCACTTGAGCATGCTCCTCGCCTCTTGTGAGCCAATTAGACAAGGCAAACAGCTCAGTGCGGACAATGTTATTCGTTTTTCAAGCGAACAAGCGACCTCCTATGAACGAGGGGAGCATTTGATTGGTTTGTTCAGACAATCCTGCGGGTGACCGCCCGATGCTTGCGGCGGCGGTTACGCAAATTTGACGTCAGGAGATTGGAATAAAATATTATTGGAACTGTTTTACGTTATACCGCCCAAGGTACCGAAAGAACGAATGCCGCAATGTCGTTGCGAGTACCTTTACCGGAGAAAAGCTAATGAATGCACGACGCGCGCACCGTGGGTGCAGGGCGCACAAGTTCAAAGCTCAGCACAAGTCGTTTTGTGTCGTTTACTTTGACGCGCTGGTGTTTGTTGGCTATTGCTGTACCTTTTTATTGCGCTGAAGTGACCTACGTGACTGCACAACTAAAGTGCGCTTTACTAAGAAACAAACTCAAAACAACGCGCGCAAGCCTGTCCGGAAATGCGCTGCAGCTCGCGTTTTGTGGCGCACAGTTCGTCGGCGCTTGTTGCAAAGCGACGACTATAAATGCGGGGCGGGGCGGTTCGGCCGCGTCTCGTCGCGGCTGCGTGCACCCTCGCGTCTGTCGTGGCCGTTCGCCGACCGGTCTCTCGACGCGGTACGCCCATTCTCGCGCAAACCCACAACTCCCGCACTCACCGTTCAGATGCCTCGTTTCTGGGGAATTCTCGAAAGCAACGGCAACCGCGGATTCGGTACTTTCTCGTGGCCGACTTTGCACCCGTCTCACTGCGCACCCCACCGGCAACTGAGTGAATCGCGTACCCAACCAGCGGAACCACGCCGAAAGACCTCCCAGACAAGCCAGTCTGGCCGTGTCTCTCTCTCTCTCTTTCTCTCTCATTGGTCGCGCCACGTGATTCCTGCGTACATCCATAGCAAAAATGCTACGCAGACTGAAAGCGACGAACAAAACGGCAAAGAAATTGCCAGAGAGGGAACCGGACGCCGGCGCATGGTTGTTAGGTGGTGTTGGTTGTAGCGGAGGAGGCTTGCCCTCTCCCCCATCAAGTCTTTGACGGTGCTTTGACCTCTTGCGCCGGCAGAAGCCAAAGCCGCCGCCACCGCCGCGCCGCCGTCAATGCAAGAGTGTGGGACGCAGCTTGCCAGGTCTCTGTACACCCAGTACACCCCCTCTCCCCCCACTCGAGTGTGCGCGAACTTGTCTGTTTGCGAAGTGCTGCGCGCGCCCGTCTGAGAACGCTTATCTCCGTGCGTGTACGCACACACACACACACACACACACACACACACACACACACACACACACACAAGACGGCGCTGTTTGACATTGCTTTTTCCTCGCGCATCCCTTCGCGCAATAGATTGCCAACCCAAACCGGATGCCTGGCAAGACAAGCCGTTAACTTCCGCATTGTCGGGTTTCCCGTCCAAGTTTGCTGCGTTTCATCATGTTCGCTCGTTTAAAACCAAGAGATTAAGCGTCACCCGCGGGTTGCTCATCAGGCATGATCTCAGCCGGTGACCGTGAAATCCCGTAGCCCCACCTGCTGGCTGGCCATGAACTTACGCGGCATATATATGGCATATCTGCGACGAGCAGCTTCTATGTTTAGAAACGCACGACGCACCTCCGTGGCTGCGTGCCACGCCGTGTGTTCTTCTGTGGCAGAACTTAAGTCGAGCAGACGTGCAGTACATTCTAAAAAGGGGCGGTGATCATGCAAGTGTCGGAACGCATGTGGCTGATCGCACGGAAAATATTAAGAAGTTCTTCTGTATTTCTTAAAGAAGCTGTTCTTGCGCGACTGCTCGGTTAAAAGAGATGCTGTCTCGAACAAGAGCTCCATTTACTTGATTTACGTAGAACTATTTGACTTGCCAGGGATTATGCCCGTTGCCATCAGAAGTACTGCATCACAAAGCAACGAAAGCACTTCAACGCTTGTTTGAAGACGCCAGCCTTCGTGACGTCTTGTGTCATGTGGAATGTGTCTCATTCGTGCACACGAAAACAACTTATTTACCCCCCTATAAATAAATAAATATATATATATATATATATATATATCCAAGTGAGAGGCGAGAAGAAGTAGCTGAGTTCTCGCGGTCGTCTGAAGGAGGCCGGTTCACATCCGATTCTGCTTGAATGGCTTGGCATGAAGCATAGGTCTTCCAAGGAAACCATTACTTCTTGCGGGTGAACGTGACGAGACTGGGTGGGCCTGGCGCTGCCATGCCATCTGATGTGTAGAGCTACTGTACTGTGCAGGCTACTGCCGGAGCCTGCACAGTAACTCTAGTCTGATGGTTACGTCTATCATCCATTCTTCCTGTCCTCATCATCGTCTTTCACCACTATTTCTCACTATGTCTTGGTCTCCTTTCCTCGTTCTCCTGTGCAGAGTAGCAGGCCCGAGCATATGCTAGCTCGGGCCAACCTCTTTGCTTTTGTTCTGATCTGTTTCTCTCTTTGCTCTAATAAATCCTCCTCCTCCTCCTCCTCCTCTTCTGTAGTTTCATGGATGAACAGACTGTGTGGAAATCACAATTAGAAACAGCTTTGCGACAGATGTAGCCACACAAGCTTGTTATTTTTATCTCTTTACTGTCTAACGCTAGCTGCAAAGTTATTTTACCAGGTACCTTTATGGTATGAAGGCTAGGAACAGGGATGAGGTGCCTCAGAAAGGCTGGTCAACGTTTCGACAGGATGACCTATTTTCGTCAAAGGCGGACGCCAAAATCCGCCGTAAAGTCCGCCTTTGACGAAGATAGGTCCTCCTATCGAAACGTTGACCAGCCTTTCTGAGGCACCTCATCCCTGTTTATAGCCTATTTAATACCACAGTGTGCTACTCCATCTGTGAGCCCCTTTTTGATTTAGGTACTTCTATACTGCGCCAAGGTTACCACTTAAGTTTAGGACGGAGGCGGAACGACACTCGAGCTACCGACTACTGTGTCGTTTGACTCTTTGAAATAATAATAATAATAATAATAATAATAATAATAATAATAATAATAATAATAATAATAATAATAATAATAATAATAATAATAATAATAATAACATATTTATGTTCACTGCGGGACGAGTGCCTCTCCCAGCGATATCCAATTACCCCTGCCTTGCGCTAGCTGATTCCAAGTTTCATCATACGACCTATACTTTTCTGAAGTCCTCGAGTGCGCTTTCCTCATAACGCTATTTTTCCTCAATAAAGTTATTCTCTCTCTCTCTCTTTCTTTCTCCCTCCTTCCCTCTCGCTCTCCCCCTTCCCCCTCTCACTTCCTCCCTTTGGCACCCATTCCGTAATTCTTGTAGACCGCCGGTTACTTGCTCTACATATTATATGGCTAGCGCAGCTCCATTTTTTTCTTCTTAATGTCAACTGTAATATAGGATACACCAGTTTGCTCTGTACCCACAACGGTGTCTCCCTGTCTCGATCATTACGTTACGCCTGACGTTTTTTCTTTCCATTGTTCGTTGCGTTCCCCTTTCTTTCGATTTTTTTTCTCGTTTTTCTTTCGTGGTGGGTTTTCGAAATACTCGTATCTACACATAGCAACGTTATTCGACATCGCTTTAAGCCAGCTCGTTGCCGTGTGTGCGTGCCGGACAGCGAGTCTGTGGTTAAACAGGCGTAACGTCCTCACTATAGCTCTTTTTTTCCCCCTGTATTTATGTAATACTTCCATTGTGTGTTTCTGCGCCTGGAGGTTTGCTTGCCAAGGACTTCGGAAATACGTGACGAGCGTTGCTGAGCACGTCTGGCTACAAACACAAGCGCTCGACTGCCTCTCCATCGGTTAGCAGGCGCCTGTTTCGTACTTCTCTATTTACGTACACACGGAAAGCCAAATAGGGGAGACAAACAACGACATGCGATTAAGTGACGCCATTAACGAGGCGCAGTCGTGATGCAAACCCTTCCGCGCGAGATCTCGCACCTGTGCGAAGCGCGATAATTGTCGAGAGCGTGGCACGATCTCCTCAATGTCAACCACGACTGCTTCCCAGGCACGGACCAGCCCTGGTTGGTTGTAGTGACAGAGACGCCCACGCTTCCTTGAGTGCGCACGCATGTTCGTGCCACACGGAATGTTTTTGGCAGCGACTGAAGGAATGCTTTACCGCATGAACTCCTGTAGACTACAGTCTGTTCCAGCGTTTTATGCTAGGGACTTGTCACGACATAGCCGAACGCGCTCACCGGCACTATCGCCAAATCCCTATCCTATATGCCTTATATTGTGTAAGACCCGGTAATAGATATCCTGTATACTATTTGCACCGGAGTTAAGAAAACAAAGAAAGAGAACAAAGAAACCTCGCGAACCAAAGTCCTGTCTCAACCCAGATTTCAAAAACGAAAGAACTATTTGCCCCGTGCCATCACCTCGTGTGCCACAGGCACCGCAGTCAAAATATCCCAAAATATATGCGCACTGTTAATTCTCTCGCCCTTGTTCGGTATCATCTCTTTGTATTCAGGGTGTCTCTCTCATCTTGAGGCATGCTGAGGCAGTTGAGTACGAGCGACGGCTAACGGCGCTTTCCAGTTGGAAAACAGACGCACTGATATCAAAGTACGCTCCCGAGTTCTCGCGAGAGCACTTATGAAGAATTTTCACCGCTGCTGCTTGGCCACGGCAAGGCACCATCATCTCCGAAGAGCGTAGCGAGAACAGTGTGATTACGCATGTTCAATAGACAGACCTCACGCTAAAGTTGGGGGCAAAGATTTACGTGACAAAAATTGTTGAAAAAAAAGCAACACCGCGCTTCCAAGGTTTATCTGGCGTCGTGCAGAGCAGTATATAGTGAGTGCAGCTACAGAAGCGCTATTCATACGCAGGCGGACATGGGTTAAACCAAAGCCCGAAGTCGACGTCTAGAGAAACGGAAATGATCGCTGTCAGGGTTCACAAATGCCAGTTCACATTATTGGCATATTTTGTTATCATCTAGCTGATGGTGTCGGCATCGTAACATGCGGGCCTAGTCTAGCCAGTAGCGTTTCTTTCAGTGACATAAAATTTTGTCTCAGAAGCCCTTGGGACATTTGTACCTTATAGATTGTCATAAAACAATTCTAATGTAGCACCATCTCCGCCATTTTTCTGCACTGGTGCAGAAAAATGGTGGCGATGAAAATTGCAGGAAAATTGCATTTATGCCTGACTGTGCCCTTGGCCACACATAGGAAGAGTACATAAAAAATGAGTTCATTCAAGATAGAAACGTATACATCTAAAGTTCAGAATGTCTTTATCTGGTTTACCTGGGAAGAACGCAGCTATGTTGGTTGAAGCGTCAGCGCTCGCATACGGGAACAGTGGCGACAAGGGAAGTAGTATTATAGAGTGTGCTTTAGCGCAGTGGGTTGAGTATTGACGCAGTGCGCAAAAGCATCTCTGCCAACACAAACCCAGGTTGTTTACAGCTTTTGCCATAAACATTCCACTGGACCAAGCTGTTTGGCGGCACAGTCTTTGCTCGCTGAAACAAGTATTTCAGCTTTAAAGTTTATTCCGCTATATTTCTGTGTATAGCACAGTTTGACGTCGGTTATATTATTTTATTTTCTGACCTTCAAGATGTTCACTACATTCAGGATTTCGTCGTGCTTGCATTCGAAAAGCGCCTTCATGGGTGATGCCTTGACCATTGGTCTGACTTCAGATTCTTGAGATTGCCAATAAGTCTTGCGCATATATTTAGATATATGTATGTGCCACGCCTTGCTCTATGACATGCTGTATATGCGGGTCATATTGTCACAAGATTTTGTCACTAAAGTTGCTCATACCTTGTCTGACGTTCTTGACAAAGTTATTTTTCGAAATTTTGAGAATGGACAGCCCACAAACGAAGGTCATGAAACAAGACACCAACGGCGCATGCCTTTCGTGTTAAATACGCTCAGGCTGAAATATTGAAAGCGCGAAACAATAACAGAAACCTGAAAGTAAAGTAATTTTTTTTGGCCTGGCTGTGTTCTATGTCCGAGATCGGCCCACGCAAGAGGCCGCGTTTCTACCAGAAAGCTCGCCTTCGCGCGTTTCGTTCGCCGCCAGAGTTTCCCGGTAAACATTACGGTTACGTAAGTTGCAGTTGCCGGGAAGCGCGAGAAGCATCAGGAATCTTTGAATGCTATCGCGTTGCGCTCTTAAAAGGCGAAGCTTAAGCGTCCACCGAATTTTTCAGCCTTCGGGTTGCTGTCCCTGAAGAGCCCTTGTGACGCGGGTTTGACTCTGCTCAACCTGGGACAAATTCAATTGATATTTTTCACCGTTGTAGAGCGGCACATTCCCTGGGGCAGATTCCCAGTTACCCAAGCCGGCGTCAGAGATGTTCATCGAAGAGCGGCGCACACCTGATGGCACACACCCAGCGACCCAAGCTGGCATCAAAGAGAAAGAGAGAGATAAAACTTTGTTATGTCCTTGATGGGGTTCAGGGGTGGCGGGGGTCGCATCAAAGAGGTTCACTGGAAGTCAGAACAGACAGAGTGGCGCATACCCGGTGCTCCAAGTCGGCGTCAGAGTTTGCTCCAACCCATTCCCACATCTAGCGTGACTCACGTGGGCCGGAAATAAGTTTGTTGAAGAGCTCCACGTATGTAGACATTGCCGCGTACTCAGTGACCCAAGTTTGTCCGATGGTTGGTTTCGAAGAACCCTCGTACTTCAGCGTAGTGTCCCCGGCTCGCTACCCATTCGACCACTGACTTCCTAGTGACCCAGGCAGGCAGGAAAACAGTTAGATACAAACATAGATGCAAATACATGTTTATGAAATTAACAGCGCTAAACTGACAAGGACTTAGGCAAAGAAGAACATGACAAGGGCGCTGTGTCCTGTTGTAGCGCCGTTAGTTTCCAAAACACGAATTACCACCAACTCTCCCCAAGTTCCTCTTCATAGATAAAAACAAACAAACATACATAGATATATAGATTGCCATCGGAAAGGGCGGGAAGTATCCTGAGAATGCTAACGCATTAAAAGGCTGAGTAAACTGGACCTTGTCGAACGCTGCAGTACATCAGAGACGTTATTAGGGACAACTTCGGCAAAAAAAAAAGAAAACTCCAACAGATCCAGCAAAAACAGACGAGCCTGAGAGGTCAAAATTTAGGAAAGAAAGCTTTTGCTGAAAAACTGCAGAAGTAAATGTACCTAATAACACTGGCGCAGGACCCGATGAAATCCTTCATACAGTTAATGAAACCTCGGTTCAAAGAGCAAGGAGCTGTTCACTAATGCCATAGAGCAATTGATTAGAATGAAGAAAATTCCACTTGGATGGCATGAAAGCAAGATGAACCTCATGTACATAGGCAAAGGTGATAAGAATCAGACGAGCTCGTACAGGCCAGTTACGGTGACGTCGGTGATATAAAGAGTGACAATGCAGGCCATAAATTTAGAGCAAAGTGGGTGGGAATAAATGATGTACGGGTGAAATTAAATTTGGAAAGGGTTCAGAGCAGGGAGACGCTTAGAGGATAATATATTTGTACTAAATCAGTGCATAGCGATTTCATATATATATATATATATATATATATATATATATATAGAGAGAGAGAGAGAGAGAGAGAACGGAGTACAATGTGTATGGGAAGGCCGAAGACGTAATGAAGGGGTGGAAATTCATCAAGGACTGGAGCAAGAATGTCCTCTGTCTCCATTATTGTTCACGCTTTATGTTAAGGGCATAGAAAGACAACTGGAAAACAGCGAATTAGGGTTTGATTTATCCTACACGCGTAATCGACAAATGGTGCAGCAGACGGTCACCGGACTGATCTATACAGATGACATGGGGCTACTAGCGGGCAATGCAAGAGATTTACAGACACTAGCGAGTATCGGTGGCAACGCAGCGACAAATCTAGGCCTTAGGTTCAGCACAGAGAAACCGGGAAGTATTATCTTTAATGAAGAGACGAGTAATTACGTGATGTCAATTCAACAGCATGTCATACCCATAGTAAAGCTTGGCGCATACATACACAAAGGAAAGACATGCTCAAGCACCCACCAAGATAATCTGAACATAAAGGGGAAGCGTAATGCAGCGATAATGAAACATAGAGCACTTTGGGGCTACAATAAATATGAAGTGGCGCGTAGAATCTGGAAAGGAGTGATGGTGCCAGCGCCAACGTTCGCAAATACCCTTCTGCGCTTCAAATCGGGTACCTTGTTGAGGTTGGCATTTAACCAAAGGTCGGTATAGGCCGGTTGGCTTTGGCAGTCCACGGTAAAACCACAAATTAGGCAGTGCAGGGCGACATAGGTTGGGTCTCGTGGCGGCTCGATTATCGCCTCCAGAGCCGGTGAAGGGGAAGACGACTCACGAGCGTGTGGGGCTAGAATAGAACCCGCTAGCGCGCTCGACCTGAGCGGCCGCGGTATCGCCCGCTCCCGAGATCCCGCCGCACCATGGCTGGCCGGCCTGAGGGCCGATTTACGCTCGTGCCGCCTATCGCCGCAAGCCGCACCGCACGCTTGCGGTCGCGCGAAAAATTGCACGTATCCAGCACTTGTGCACAAATTACCGTTTACACTGTGTGCACAGTGTATGCCTTACACATTGTAAACCGAAATTTGTGCACATGTGTTTGATACGTGCAATCTTTCGCGCGACCGCACGCGTGCGGTGCGGCTTGCGGCGATGGGCGGCTCGAGCGTAAATCGGCCCTAAATGAACCGTGGCCATGGCGGCTAGCTCTTCCCGTCGCCTCCCACAGGTCTCTTTTGAAGTCAGAGAAGCGCAGAGCAAAGTTAGCTTTGAAGAGCGACTCAGGAACATGGATCAAAATAAATGAACGGCTTAAGTGCACAAGTACCTGTACATGAAAAGCGTGGAATGGAGGAAGAGGTCGAGAAAGTTGGCAACCAAGTGCAGGGTAAGTGAAAGGGTGAAGAGACAGCCAGGAGCCGTAAGAGAGAAAGCGAGAGAAACAGAGACAGTGAATTGGATGCAAAGAATGGAAACAAAAAGGACCACGGAGATTTACAAGAATGGAAAGGAATAAATTAGAAGGGAAAACCTGTACAATAACACAAAGGGCAGTGACTTGATATTTAAGACTCGAGCTGGTTGCCTAAGGAGAAAAAACATACCGGAGCAAATATTCGCAACAAGATGAGGCATGTCTATGATGCAGCAAACATCCGGTGACCACTCAGAAAAAGAAAAAGAAAAAAAGGAAAAAGAAGAGATTATGTAGATCTAATACGAATAAATTCAAGGACACCTAAGCACTTCTTATGAGTTGTGAACGCGAAAGCATTATGTCTAATTCAACGCCGCCTAGTTATGAGCTCCTCGCGAGCAAGCGAGCGCGTTGAGACGCTTGGAAAACGCACAAGGCCGGTGCACTTTAATCTGAGACGTCATGCTACCTTGCCCGACCGCCGTAGAATCCGATGGGAACGCTCCCGAGTAAGAAGCGGTGATTTTGGCGTCACCGCTTTCGTCACGCGGGGTTTCGCAATGAAAATTTCGGTCCAAGTAGCACGATGCCACAAAGCAGAGTGTACCAGCCCGCTGCTATAGGAGGCGCTGGTTTATCCCAGTGGGCAATACACTCGCCTTCTGAGCGTGGGGCCGCAGGATTGAAATTCACTACCACCAACGTCTTTCCTTTCGACTTTATATTCTCTTTCTATATAACATTAATTTCTGTATAGCGATTACCGAGTCGAAGTTAGGACGCAGGTGAGAGCTTGCGCGGACAACGAACGCCCTCTCCCGTCATGCAACACCTGGTGCGTGCAAATCCTGTTTTTCGACGATGGTAGGCGCGCACCGGTGCGTTTTATCAAGGAAAAAGAAAGGCCCAACTGTGCTACCCTGGTGAACTACGGTGCGAATTATCGAGGATGCTGTTAGTCAATCAATGCGCACTGAGAGCGACGTGTTCCGAAGTGATCGATCTATAATGTGGTTACTGCGTTTTGGACAGGTGCCCAACTGTCAACGTTGGCGAAGAATATACCGGAACACTTTATTTTGAAAGCAAACAGTTACAACAGCCAACGCGTCTCACTTGGAACACTTCTTGTAGCCCCACGTCCTCATGGGGCCCAGGATAGGCCATTTTTTATAGCGGTCCGAAGTGAAATAGTCCTCGATGTTGGGGAGCTGCTCGAACCTCTTCAGATACTCCACGATGTTCATGTAGCCTTGCACAACCCATGGTTTGAACTGTCGGTGCCAGTCGAGCCCTTCGTAGAGCAGGAAGTCCACGTATGTCAACTTGTCCCCCATCGTCCACTTCCTGGAGGCTAGGAAGTCGTCCCAGGGCTCCAGGACATCGCCCACCTTCTTGGAGTACGAGTCGAGACCGTACTCGTCCTTAGGTTTCGGCGTGGCCGCATTGATCAGCTTGAGGCACAGGTCCCGGGCCTGCTGCTCGATCACGTCCAGTTCTGCGGTCTCCTGCTCATTCCTGGTTGGTTGTAAGAAAGAGACAAAGTAGCGAGGACAGTGTGACTCTGGCTGTTGAATAAGGACGCTTACACTAAAATAAAAAAAATTAGATTATGGGGTTTTACGTGGCAAAACCACTTTCTGATTATGAGGCGCGCCGTAGTGGAGGACTGCGAAAATTTGGACCACCCGGGGTTCTTTAAGTTGCGCCTAAATCTAAGTACACGGGTATTTTCGCCCCCATCGAAACGCGGCCGCCGTGGCCGGGATTCAATCCCGCGACCTCGTACTCAGCAGCCCAACACCATAGCCACTAAGCAACCACGGCGGGTCTACGCTAAAGTTGTAGGCACATATGCATGACAGAAATTGTCGTAAAAAGCGTCACACCGCTTCCAAGGCTTATCTGGTGCCGTATATAGAAGTTGTTAGTGCATTTACAGAATAACTATACACGCAGGCGGATATGCGTGAAAGTGCCTGAAGTTGACTTTTCGAGATGCGAAGAATATCTGTGGCAGGGTTCACAAATACCAGTTCACATGTTGGCGCGTTTTATTGCGATATCACTTATATGGACACTTCAGACGCATTTCTGCCGCCGCCACCACCGTGAGGTTCCGTATGAGTGAAAGTGTGTGAGGGTGAGCAGGTGAACGCGGTTCGATCTCACGTGCGCGAGTGAGGAACGCGGCCCAGATGCGTGTCCTCTCCTGTGGCGCCTGAGTCAGGCTGGCCAGGAGAGTGAGGAGGGGCGTTCTTCTGCGGTGGCTGCTAGTGTGCCTCAATGTCCTCCTCTTCCGCCGCTCCGTACAGAGTGGAGACAACGGCGACGTCTACTTCGGCGTTGGCCACGCGAACCGCGGACGCCGTAGTAGACACCTTTGGCGGACGCCTAATGATCGCGTTGCCGGCGCTCGTGTGTCTTGAAAGCGATGTGTGACGTGGCCAAAGTGCGCGCCGGCGCAGGCATAGAGTTTCTCACTACATTACCTACAGGGAAATCTGGCGCTGCTGCGCTGTGGTATGCATGGGAATGCCGGTATATTGTGGATTCGGATTGGCATCGTTCTCGTAGAGACAGGACACCTTGAAGACGCGCTTGGCAAGTACCGTTCCGCCTGTCACAATGATTCATTTTCTTACTAGAACAGCACGTGAAAAGCTGTTCTGGCTTTATTATTACGCGAAAACATGTTTTGTTTAACTGTGAGATCTTGTTATTGTGTGTACGACTACATGTTACGTAAAAAGTATCAGCGGGCCGCTAAAGTTGGAGGACAGACGACAAGGTTCGCGCTCGCTTTGAAACAGTTGGTCGTCTGTTCTTGCTTTTCTTCGCTTGGTCATGCATCGTGGGTGAGTAAAGATGTAATATGCGTGAATGGAAACATTTTATGAAGATTTTACTTTGAGAACGCGTTATTTGCGTAGCCATATCCACGTTTTAGACGAAGCCTCTTACAACACCAGCCAACACGAGCCTCGCAGACACATATACCGTCATTTCCATGACGGCACGGTGCTCCCTTAAGAAACTCCCATAGACGGTGGCGCCAGATTACCCTCTAGGTGTTATAGTGAGAAACTCTATGGGCGCAGGCCTCATGTTCAAAGCGATCTGCGATGTTTGCAGAGTGCGCGCGTTGCCGGTAGCTTCGTATGCGCTGGTCTTTCGACGTTTCGTTCGCACTGAAGCGAGACAAGCACGAAGGTCAATCCCCCTTGCTGCTGCCACAATTCCTCACTCCAGAATTTTCACAGCGAGTTTCCGCGCTCGCCGAACGAGACGTGTTCATGTTTACCTGCGCGCGTGACACTGTGCTGGTTAATTTAGTTAAAACACGTTGACGGGCTAGTTCATTTGAATCCATGATAGAATGTGTAAGCGCGACTGAACAAGGACGTAGAAAGAAGAAGACACACAAAGACAGCACTATCCCTGTGCGTCTGTTTATTACTACGTCCTCGTTGAGTCACGTTTACACATTCTATCATTGTTAATTTAGTTAGTAAGGGAATGTTTGCAAATTTATACGGCCGCTAAAACAGCTATCCTTACTTCGTACAGCTATCTACTAATTTGCTATCGCAATCGGTCCTTGGCCTTTCGGGCGAAAGTGCGATTTTTTTTTATCGGGCTGATGGTGTTGTCAGAACAGGAGAGCTTAGTCTGGCGACCAGCGTCTCTTTCAGTGGCACCAAATGTTGTTTCAAAAGTGCTGGCGACATCTGTGCCTTACAGAAGCTCATAAAATAGTTGAAATCGAGATTGTACACTATTTAAGTCTTCCTTCTGCTCGTGCACTAGTAGCATTTACTCGCACTAGTGGTATTTACTCGTACTAGTGCCAATGACGCCTTATGTCATCTCAATCAATGGGCGGACCATTTCGTATGCGAGAACCCACAGATTTCTTGGCTTAATTATTGACCAGACCTCTGTTGGAGCCCGCACGTGGCCTACATGAAACGGCGCCTGACATCGACTTCCCAGTTGTTTAATTACTTGACAGGAAAGACGTGGGGTATGTCAGTAGACGCAATGCTGAAACTCTACAGAGCTCTCTTTCTCGGTTTTTAAGATATAGTATACCTGTACTGAACAACACCTGCAAGACAAATATTCGTGTTCTGCAGGCAGCACAAGCTCAAGCACTCAGAGTTTGCCTTGGTTTGCCCAGATGAACGTCAACAGAGGCAACTATTGCGATTGCGCGGGACCATCCAATGCAAAATCACATTACGGTGGAAGCTCTGAGAACGCACATCAGACATTTTGCACATGCCCCCTATCTCCACCTTGCGACACTACCTTCAGACAGGCATCAAACATCATTCCCTAAAACTATCATCAAGTACAACGACAAGCTTTCCTCGGGCTCCACCGCTGCATCTAAACCATTGATACCCCCTTGGTGTCTTATATGCCCCACAGTCCATCTTTGCAGTTCGGCCTCCTCCTTATAGAAATTACCGAGGGATGAAATACATTAAACATTAATAACAGCCGCGTTGCCATTGCCAGATATACTGCAAACGAATTCTTGAACGCTACGCACTGCCAAGACAAGTAAAATATGAATTTTTTCGCGAAAGAATATACTCGTAAGTCTCAAAAATTGTGCCCGTAATAACTGATATCAGTGCTTCTATGTTTTCTGTATATTCACGAAGTAAAGAAAATAGCACACGAACTTTAAAACTATATCAGTTTGAAACCAACAAAGCAGTGCATGGCGCTGATAAGAAAAATGCAGAAGTCATAAAATTGACAAGTTGAGGACAAATATTTAACAAAAAACTTTGTTAGCCTCCCTGCCTTTCTCACATTTGGATCTCTCTCTCTCTCTCTGACATTCAAGAACCTTGTTTACATTTTTGTACGTATGCAACGACCAGGGAATAATCTCACTGACGCTGTCCTTTGTTAGAATGTATTGCGCAGGAGCAGCTGCCACCGGTCGTGTATTGTGGGTAATTGCTCCGAAATTATAGTCGCAATAGAGAGCACATATAGAAAGCAGAAGTTCTGCAAAATATGCGAGGGCGAGTCAAATGAATGTGAGCCAATGCAAATATATGACAAACAGGGTACTTTATTCAAAAGTAGTCTCCATGAGCATTTAGACATTTGTCCCGCTGACTAACGAGTTGCGTGATTCCCGTCTGATAAAACTCCTTGGGTTGCTGTTTCAAAAAAAGTCTGTAACTGACTTTTTCACGTCATCGTCTGATACGAATTTAATTCCCTTAAGCTGTTTTTTTTTTTCAAATGCTCCAAAATGTGGGAGTTGCAAGGCGACAAGACTGGGATGTATGGCGGATTTTGAAGCGTTTCCCACTTGAACTTTGCCAGTTTCGTATTAACCACATCAGCGACGTGGGGACGGGCACTGTCGTGGCGCAAGATGAGCCCATTCCTCAATTTTCCACGTCGTTTGTTCTTGATTACGACAAGCAGCCGATCCAACGTTTCACAACATCGGAAACGATTAATAGCCTCTCCAGGTTTAGCAAATTCGATACAACAATGGCCCCTGACGATCGAAAAAAAGTCAACAACACTTTTCTGGCAGAAATGACGACATTTGCTTTTCTTGGGGGCGATGAATTCAAATCTATCCACTGTAAGCTTTGCTGTCGTGTTTCAGGCTTGTAGTAGTGGCACTATGATTCGTCCCCGGTCACAATTGCAGACAAAAAGTGCTCACCCTCATCTTGATACCGGATTAGATGAGTCAAGAGCGCCGAATATCTCCGCCTTCTGGCGGCAGTTCGAAATCTTGGGAATCCATTGCGCACACGAGAGCCGATAACCGAGATGTTCATGAATTATGGTTTGACCCGAATGGTGACTGATGTTCCCAAGCCCTGCCAATTCATCAATGCTTATCCTCCGTTCTTGTCTAGCCAGCTTTTGCAATTGTGTTGGGGGCGATTGCACGGTGGCTATGACCTGCATGGTCTTGGATCATCTTTTCAACTTTCACGTCCTTCTTTGAACCGTTTGCTCCAATGATTCACAGTGGCCAATTAAATGCAACGTTCAAAGTACACTGCAGCCATACGGTGACTAATTTCTTTTTGGGAAACATCTTCATCCGTCAAAAACCTCATGACACCACACTGTTCAACTTTTGGAGTGTCCATTATGTCACACAAACATGTTCAACCCAGTGTATGAGAGCATTAAAGAAACTTGATCCTCCCACCTGCGTGTCACTTTTGTAAATAAGAGATGCCTCTGTGCCACGTGCATGCCTTGCAGATAATGAACCGAGCCATTATTGCGCAGGGTGGGTGGGCTCACTTTCATTTGGCTCGCCTTCGTACATTAGAAATGCGAAGATACAATGGAATATACAAATGCGAAGAAACAGCTTGATAAAGCCAAAAAAGTGTCACTAGTAAAAGTGTTCACTGCAAATATACACAAAACCTCTCAACAAGATATTTAAATATACGTATAAGGCTCAAATAAATATACGTATTTCAGAAAAAGTCACTATATATGATGCGTCAAACAAGGCAAATACACATGTTGCTGGTGGTCGGGGTAACACGAGTACACGAGAAAAATAACACGAGAAAAATAAGTACGAACGTAGTTACCTTTGCTGGCTTTAGTGTCTTGACATGGATGCTTTGGCGCATATGAAAATAAATGTTGATAGTCTTTTCTGTGGCATGACGGCACAAATGAACCACCACAACGCTTCGTCTCATCGGACCTCGCCGCGTGCTTTGTCAGCTTGTCTGACAGTTTGTTGATTTCGCTTGTCTCGTTGTATAGTCCGATGTACGACTTTAGAAAAGTCAATGCACCTTTGGCGTCATATGTTTATGACGAGGGCCTTATAATGCAAAACTATTCCAATATGTTTTTATTCCAGTTTCCTGACGTCAAATTTGCGTAACCATCGACGCAAGCATCGGGCGGTCACCCGCAGGGTTGTCTGAACAGACCAATCAAACGCTCTCCTCGTTCATAGGAGGTCACTTTTCTTTGTTTGAAAAACGAATAACATTGCCTACATCGAGCAGCTTGACTTATCTGATTGGCTCACAAAAGGCGAGGAGCACGCTCAAGTGGAGAGGGATTCGATGGAGCCGAGCCACTGCACTTAAAGTTGATAACCGGAGAAGAGGGTGGTGCCGACATCTGCAATTAGTCCGCTCTCCATTACTTAGCTTGCGGTGGCTCGTCGACAGTAGCGGCGGCATGCAACGGATGCTTAACAATGACGCTAAAACGGATCGTCAGCAAAGAATAGTAGGCAGAACGAGGTCGTAAACGTGCCGAAAGTACTGGAAAACGTTACACGGATACGCAAAAACCTTTATTACACGCAAATAAACCCGTGTTCTCCGGCAGGTGCGAGCCCAGTGCCTGAGCGATCGGCGGCAGCCATCTTTTATTCCTTTCGGAACGGGGCAGCTTGCTGCTATTCAGAAGAAAATTCAGTTTTGTTCGGCATATTAATGCATCTTTAACGCGTACATGTCACTTTGACGCGGTGAGATTTTGCAGTTTTGTTACATCGCGTGAGAGACAGGTGAAGTGGTTGCAGCCCGAAAGCTTTTGACGAGTAGCCAAGGGATAATGGAGAAAAGGCGTCGAATCAGAAATAACTATTTTTCTTTTGTTCGGTCAAATCATGCATAATAATTGTGTACACGCCATATCAGATGGGGACCTATGCGCTTTTCGTGACGTCGCGCGAGAGACAGGTGAAGTGGGGGTGGTCCAAAAAAGTATTTGTCCAATCGCAGAGGGCTGATTGCTGAATTTAGGAATAGAAATGTTTGGAATAGTTTTACGTTATAGCGCCCCAACATTAAACTCGCATATTTCTGGAATTCAATATCTAAAGCTTGACTTTGGAAATGTCAATGCGCCTTTCGCATCAAAAGTTTATGAGAACTTTATACCCAGAAAATTTCATAATTTAAATCCAAGCGCTCCCTATAGATTCCACGGCCTTTGCGAAATGCCGCGACGAGCCCGCTCGCCATCCAAACGCGTCTGAAACTTTTTCCTCAGATTGAGCTCCTTGGCGTTAGAACATGTGACTTCCGGTGCATGGGCGTTGCCGCGAAATCCAGCCCGATTGCGCAATGTTCACGCTAAAATGTCTTTTCGAGCGTGAAAAGGACATTCTAGACAAAATCGAGCATGATTTCCGGCGCCGGGGGTTGTTTTGGTCGACGGGGCATGACAGTAAGAAAAAATTTCGGGGGGGGGGGGGGGTTGAAGACCCATAAGGTCCCCCCCCCCCCCTGTCTACGCCCCTGGAAGAAACCACACAACTTTCACGGTTCGACGCAGTCAGCAGACTTCGAGTGCTTGGACAGGGGATCACGCTCTCTCTATGGTGCACACCAAGCAGACAGACTAACCGGAGCAATCGTCAATACGACCTGCCCTCTTTGATGGATCTCTGTATGCCAACTGGACTCCGCCGAAGAGAGGCCACTCTACTTTATCGCTTATGGCTAGGGGTGGCCTTCACGTAATCTTACTCATTTCGCATTGGCATGGCCGACAACGCTCTCTGCAATACCTGTTTTTGCGAAGAGACGCTGGAACACATTCTGTGCGACTGTCCTGACTATAATGTTCAGGGACAGTCCCTGGCGTCCGTTCTAGCGCACCTTGACACTAGACCATTGTCCCTCGAAACGATTTTCACATGCCGCCGACAGAAGACATCGCAGCTGAAGGCGACGAAGGGACTACTTCGGTTTTTGTAAAAGACTGGCTTGGACAAGCAGCTGTGACAGTAGTAATGTCATGTACCGCTCAAGAGTGACGGACTGTAACTGACGATGTGTGTGCTGTGTTATGTGCTCTCCCTCTCTCTCCTCCCCATCTTTCATCCCCCCCATCCCGCTCCCATGTGCAGGGTAGCAAACCAGTTAAGCTAAGCTGGTTAACCTCCCTGCCTTTCCTTCTGAACTTTTCGCTTCCTTCCTCCTTCTGCTCGCATTGGCATTGGCTGCGGACTTTGCCATAGGAAGATACATGAAAAAGGTTAATTCTGGATAGAAGCATACCTTATACACCTATAGCTCAGAATGTTTCTAGCTTCTCTTGGTCTGCCTGGGAAGAAAGTAGTTACGTTATGGGACTTAACGCATGTTACATCTTAGCACTAGAAATTAGAGCTTCTTACCCTTTCGCAAGCAAATGGCCCTAACATAACTTTACCATGGGCAGCTGCGTCCCGTGGCGTCGTCAAAAATGAACAAGCAGACACTGCAGCAGGAACGCCTTGAAGGAACGGTACCTATGAAGTTCCTAACGAGTTTTGTGCCCACATGAAAATTCTGTTTGTTTGCGTGACGTGAAACTTTAAGGTTCACCAATGGACCCAACCGGACTGACGCCAGGGTCATAGAAATTAGATTTCGTATGCCTCCAAACCCAAATACAAGCATTCAAATATGTTGCATTGCATTATCCTTGGTGTTGTGTTCACCAGGAGCCATGTACACCTCAGGGGTAGCAGGGACGTTGGTCCGAGTCGTGAACGTTGCCAACATAGGGATGGCAGAAGCTGGCGCTTTCATCTTAGGCTGAACGAGTCATGGGCCGACCACTATGAGAAGGGTTAATTTGTTCTTGGTCATTCACTTGAAACGAACTGTAGAACCACATTTGTAATGCTAGCGTTAGCCTCTGTACGAGACACTGCAGCTTTAGAGTGTGGACAAGACAAGCGGCTTTTAGAAGGTAACAACGCAGGGGGGCTTTTACGCGTAAATTTCCTTCTTTTCATCATCCCATTTCCATTCACTTCGCGGCTGTGCATAGTACCAGGTTAGAGTGAGCTGGCATCTACCTCTCTGCCTTTCCGCAAATAAATCGGCTGTCTGTATATTTTTACGAAACGCACTTTGATTGAGACGTCGATACATTGAAGACACCTGCATTTCGTTGGCGCAGACCCCTGCACCACACGTACGCAAGTCACATCTGCATGTTTTTGCGCACCCATTACCTCTAGAAGACTGACGGCATGTGCGTGATGCAGCGTTCTTGACAGGGAAGCACTGAGCGCAGGGTGTTAAAGAAAGGAAACGAAGGCAATACATGCAGCTGATGATCATTGATTGAGGACAAGGTACACCCCAAAGGGCTTATACTTAGTTATAGCAACCACTTTGTCCTGAGCTAGCCGCGGTTCAGACATACGAAGTCAATGTATCTATCTGTATTTCCGTCCTATAATTTATACCATGCGAAGCCAACAAAGACACCAAGGACAACATAGGGGAAATTACTTGTACTTACTCATTGAATTAAAGAAATTATAACTTAATGGCAATGAAAGTGGGTGAAAAACAACTTGCCGCAAGTGGGGAACGATCCCACGTCTTCGCATTACGCGTGCGATGCTCTTTCATTGTCATTAATTTACGACTTCTTTAATTCAGTTAGGAAGTACAAGTAATTTCCTCTATGTCGTCCTGATATATATATATATATATATCTGTCATTTTGCATAAAATTTCTTCTCATTTTTCATCTTAATCCCTCTTAATAAAGCCCACCAAACCTCTAATCTGATTATTCTTCGAACAATGCATTTTCAGGAATAGGAAATGCGTCGCGGATTATTTGCTTAGATATTTATTTCTTGTCAGCAAGCTGAATGCCAAACAGAAGTAGCACTTCGCAAGTGCATTGTTGTTCTTTTCTTCTGATTTGTAACACATGAGAAATAAGATAATTGGTGATCGCATAAAGCCCCACCTCCTGCCCCCATCTCACCCCCCTCCAAACTGGAGGCTATCCTGTATACGACTCACTTTTTGCTGACAATTGAAAGTACCTAGAAGGAATTGAAGGTACAGATGGCACAGAATGAACTATGAAAGAAAAATATAAAACAAGAATATCGCGCACCAGTTGCGTAAGCGCCTAATTTTGCACTGATTGAGTGGTCTATTAAGCCTTACGCCTCAACGCAAAACTGAGGTTGCAAGGAAACCGTACTGGAACACGCCATGTTAAATTTTACCACGTGGTCGTCTTTAACGTGCCGATAAAGTACACAGGCGCTCTCGCATTTCGCTCCCGTCTAACTGCGACCGTCAACGCCGGGAATCGAAGCAGCGATGTTCCGTTGAGCTGCAGAACACAGCCAATGAACCATAGCAGCGGTTGCCATCAAAATTATCTGTTAAAAAGGAACATAAACGAAGTACACTTTTCTATTTAAGAGCGGTATTGTAGCAATCTATGCAGTTTATATTGTTATCTAGTTTTTTTTCAACACGATGGAATATGCCGTTCACGTACCTGGCAGCCAGGTCATGCTTTCGTCCCAGGTAGCGGAGGATGGCCAAGCTCTGGGTCAGCCTAACGTCGTCGTCGATGTAGTACGGAAGGTTGGGGAACGTAAGGCCGAGCGTGGACTTTTCCTTGAGCCAGGCGGTTCTGCCGTAGTCGGGCGGGGGACCGATTTCGTACTGCTTGTCCTCAAACTCGACTCCCTTGTAGATGAGCAAGTTGCGGATAGGTTGTCCCAGGGACCTGGCGTTCCAGTAGCCGAGTACGGGAACCATCGCCTGCATGGTGCAGGAAAACAGCAACACCGCGCACCGCGACAGAAATGAGCACATAGAAGAATGCGTAGGAAGTCAAGGCATGCGTCAGCAACAAATAGTTGACAGCTGGTTCATTGGTACATGAATACTCGGAAGCGATAAACAGGATACCCAACGAACAGAAAGCACGTCATATTAGAGAGAGAGAGAGGGCTCTTTATTAGAAAAACAGAGAATTTTGCCGGCGCGTATATAACCGCTGGCATATTACTAATCTTTGTGTCCGAGTACGTCGCTGGTTTCGTTCGATTTAGTCAACATGACGCCACGTCCGCTTTGCTATAACCATGCGCAAGGGAAGAAATATAAGGAAACACGCAGATCCAACGGAACGTTGGGATCTAAATGACACGATGCTTATTTGAGTTAGCGAAGTATCAACAATAATAGATGACACGGGCACGGTCTCGTCGGCTGTAGAGCAGTTAGCCATCCGTGTCGCAAGAACGAGCGCTCTGTATGTTGCTTGTCGAGGGGAGACTGTTGATGAGAGGTGTATGCACAGAAAAAAAGAATGGCACACATCTAATATTTTTTAAGGCGTGACTGTGATACGTAAGCATTCTGTACGTTTGGCCAAGAATGGGCGCATACTTATAGCGGCACACACGCAGCGACCCAAGTTATTGTCTCCTCGGCAACACAGCAGCAGCCGTCACTCGGAAAAGTGGGCGGATGAGGCAAAAAAAAAAGAAAAAGGAAAAAAGAAGCAAGCTTCGCTTTAAGATTGGGACGAGAGGGAAATGGAGAACTAAAGGTAGCGCGTAGAAAAGACACGCATAGCGATCTGACGAATCCAACGTTTTCAGGGCGCGACAACGTGTGCGCCCGCCCTATAGCGTATTACTTGCGACACGTTTTGGAACGGTCGCGCGCACGTCGCACATGAGGCGCGGTCCATGGCGGCAGGACCCCCGAAAAAAAATAAAGAAAGAAAAGGAAAGCTCACGGACGCGCACTCCCTTACCAAGCGTTGAGGTCCCGTAATGGTTGAGCACCAGGCCGAGGGCGCGCTTGTGCCTATTTCTCCGGTTGGTAAACTCGGCGTCCGGTGCTGTGGTTGTCCCAGCGAAAGCTATTACCATCAGCTTTAGGACTGACCACCCAACAAGATCGACATCTGCTGAACTAGCTGCTCTTTGCGCTGCACTTTGTTTCGTCAATCGGGAGCCACCTCGACGATGGTCAATCTTCAGCGACTCAAAGGCAGCCCTACAATCTGTGCTATCAGCTCTGCGTCGCGGGCCATTCGAACAGCTCGTATTCGATATTAGATGCATACTCCATACATCACAGGAGAAAGGACACCACGTGACGTTTCAGTGGCTGCCAGGTCACTGCGGCGTCACATGAAACGAAGATGCCGATAATGCCTCTCGGGTAGCTCTTGAAGACGCACAAGAAGAGGCCATACCGCTTTCACGATCCGACGCAGCTAGCAGACTTCGAGTGCTTGTACAGGAGATCACGCTCTCTCTATGGTGCACACCAAACAGCCAGACCAACCGGAGCAACCATCAATACCACCTGCCCTCTTTGATGCATCTCTATATGCCAACTGGACTCCGCCGAAGAAAGGCGACTCTGCTTTATCGCTTATGGCTAGGGGTGGCTTTCACGAAATCTTGCTCATTTCGCATGGGAATGGCCGACAACGCTCTCTGCAATGCCTGTCTTTGCGAGGAGAAGCTGCAACACATTCTTTGCGACTGTCGTGAATATAATCTTCAGCGACAGTCCCTGGCATCCGTTCTAGCGCATCTTGACGCTAGACCATTGTCCCTCGACACGATTTTCACATGCCGCCGACAGTAGACTTCGCAGGTGAAGGCGACGAAGGGTCTACTACGGTTTTCGAAAGAGACGGGATCGGACAAGCGGCTGTGACAGTGATTTCACGTACCACGCCAGATTGATGGACTCTAACGGACGATGTGTGTGTGCTGTGTTATGTGCTCTCTCTCTCCCTTCCTCATCTTTCATCGCCCCCATCCCTCTCCCATGTGTAGGGTAGCAAATCGGTTAAGATAAACTGGTTAACCTCCCTGCCTTTCCTTCTCCACTTTTTCCTTCCTTCCTTCCTTCCTTCCGGCGGCAGCACTTGCCTCCCACAGCCGCGGCGGATGCTCTTCAACGAAGGCCGTCTATTGGACAAGAGGCGGACTGATCGGGTAAGCCCCTTTTCGAGATGTGAACCCCAACGGCAGCCGGACACCAGGGCAGGGAAGGTCACTATCCATTAGAAAAAAGAACCGGTAGGTTTCCGGTGTCACCGGGGTTTAAACTCGGTACCTCCCGCATACAAGGCGCATGCTCTGCAGAGCATACGCCTCGTATGCGGGAGGTACCGGCGGCGGCTTAGCAGCGATGGCCTAGCATCCACACCGAGAATTGTGTGTATAACACCACATACGAAATATGGTCCGTCAAACTTGCGTTCAGAATGCACTATTGTTTCACTTAATTTCTTAACAAAACGTCGTTTCATGCATTGAAGCACAAATAACTTGAACGCCCATGCATTTCTCCGCAAAGTTCGGGAATTAATATCTCCAAAGTGGTGTCATCCTGAGAACTCGTTCCAAGTGGATCGGCCTTGCGAACTCCCCGGCTAGAATTTGTAAATTGCAATATGTGCCATAAGGTAATTAGTTACAAACTTAACTAGTGATGTTTTGTTCATTAGGCAATGATGAACTTCAATTTTCTGTGCAAGTAATGTCCGCCTGTTCGAGTTGACCAGCTCATGGATTAGCACTGTGCTATCTGCCGTAGGCAATTTTTAAAAATTTCAAAAGTGTTTGTTGAAACACCCAGTTTAGTAGTTTTGCAGTCGTGGTACTGTGCTGGCGATATTATCACGTCGACGACTTCATTCCGCAGAAAGAAAGTGTACATGGTTCATGGTGTCCAAATAACAAATAAAGGCTAGGGGCCGAAAGCACAAAACCTTTCATTTCTCAGTGTTCTTTGCTATTGGCCTGACGCCTTCGCTAACACTATGTACAGCATTAGGATTGGCGGAAATATTCTCTTACGATCAAGTTTTGCCGTAAGTGTGCTCTGTGAATGCAGGCCTCGCTTATTCGAGGTTCGATTGCGCAACATTTGGACGACACACACAGAAGAGAAACACACCACAGAGCGCTACTTGCAACTAGCCCAACAAGTTGCAACTATGTTCGATGGTTCTCTGACATCGAGAATCATGGCAGTGACCATATTACCACCTACTTAAGTATCACTGGATTTGGAAGCTTCTCCTTTTCTACTTCCCGACAAGTATATATAAGGTGGTCAACATATAAGACAAAGGTGGAAGAGGCATGCAAATGAGGATTTACCGGCACCATTGAGAACCTTATTACAAGTGTACTGGAATCGTCTAAGTACATATTTACATCCGCAAAAAAACGTACGGATTTCGACATGGAACTTGAGCGACTTCGAACGATTCGCAGAAGGGCCGAGAGGCGGTACAGGCGCACGAAGTCAATTCATGACCTTAGAGTCGCTCGACGTATACAGAAGAAAATCCAACGTCGTATGAACAGGCCGGAGGAACAACGGTGGAAGACGTTCTGCGAATCACTTGACCCCCGCAAGCCAATGTCTATCATATGGAGGACGGTGCGCGGCCTTGGCTCGTCTCCACAGCAACGGCACCCATTCTCCGCCCTAGCCCTCCATCAAGGCCAATCACAGGTCGATATAGCCGAAGATTTCTGTGCGAAGATTGCGGGCAGTGTAGTCACCATCAATAGCGAAATTCTGGGTGAGGTTCCTGCGACACGCTTCCCAGAATTCAATGTGTCCTTCTCACTTGAGGAATTGGACGCTGCTCTGGCCACATGCCGGCGCTCATCGTCGCCAGGACCAGACGGCATCACCTACGCTGCTTTATGCCACCTAGGTGAAGATGGCCGAAGCAGACTTCTGGAATGTTATAACCAGTCATGGAATGATGGCGTCGTTCCTGAGCGGTGGAAGTCCAGCCGCTTGATACCACTCCTGAAGCCGGGAAAGTCGCCACTCGACCCATTGCGCTGCCCAGCTGTGTTGGGAAGGTCATGGAAAGAATGATTCTCACCCGCCTAGAGTGCTATCTTGAGCGCCACAACGTATATCCCGAGGCCATGGCTGGTTTTAGAAGAGGCCGTTCCTCTATTGACAACGTTATCGACCTCGTCACGTCTGTACAACAAGAAAAACACCACAAGCGTATATCGGTTGCACTATTCCTCGACGTGGAAAGCGCCTATGATAATGTAAAGCATGAAGCCATCATAGATGCCCTGGAAAATAATGGAATTGGTGGACGCATGTTTCGGTGGATTCGGAGCTATCTATTCCAAAGATCCTTCTTTGTGCACAGTGCAGATGGCCGAACCGCTGACTATTACACTTGCCGTGGCGTCCCTCAGGGTGGGGTTCTTAGCCCCACTTTGTTCAACCTTGCAATCCTTGAACTTGCCGACGTTCTACCACATACAGTAAACTGTTCCATATATGCTGACGACATATGCATATGGGCCTCGGCAGTTACGCGTCTCCAGGTGCGTGCACGGCTCCAAAAAGCAGTGACCCTAACATCATCGTACTTGCGTGCTCAAGGCCTCAACATTTCGACCGAGAAGTGCGCCTTAGTCGCTTTTACCCACAAGCCCATGACCTGGTACCCCATTTCTATTGACCACCAATCAATTTCCTAAGCAAAAACTCGCCGATTCCTAGGCGTTATTATAGACAGAGACCTTTCATGGAGCCCCCACATCTCATACTTGAAGAAGAGGCTTACTTCTATCTCCCATATACTAAGGTTTCTTGCCGGTAAAACGTGGGGCACATCCGTGGCATCTATGCTTCAACTATACAGGACGCTCTTCCTAGGATACTTGCGATACAGCACACCAGTGCTGTCCAATGCTAACAAAACTAACATCCATGCCCTACAGAGCATTCAAGGCCAAGCCCTTCGAATATGTCTGGGGTTACCTCGAAATGCTTCAACTGTGACAACAATTACCACAGCGGGAGACCACCCAATATTGACCTATATAGCTATCGACGCACTCCGGGCGCATGTTCGCCATATATCCAGAGTGCCTGACCACCATCTCGCTCGCTTGCCTGAGAAAAGACCCAAGGCAGCGTTCTCCAGATCAATCGCGGCTAACCGGCACTCTTTGAGGCACTCACCCGCAACAAGAACGCCATCCCCTATGTGGTGCTTGAAAAAGCCTCCTGTGTACCTTGCTGTCCCAGGAATAGTGAAGAAAGCTAGCCTGACCACCGCGGCTCTCAAGCAGATCACATGGGAACTTTTGAATCGTTCATACGCTAACCCAATCCATGTTTACATGGATGGTTCCGTCTCGGAAAATTCTACGGGCGCCGTTGTTCTACCATCTGAATCGGTCGTCATCAAGTTTAAGACTTCACACGTAATGACATCTACAGGTTCCAAACTGGCCGCTCTTCGCGCTGCTGTCGAATATATTGAATAAGAACAGCCCAACAAATGGGCAATATCTTGTGACTCGAAAGCAGCCCTCCAGAGCTTGCGAAGTTTACGACGCGGCAATTATGAACAGCTGGTGTCACAAATCAACGAAACCTGCCATTGCGCTTCTGAACGAGGACATGATGTCATATTTCAGTGGCTGCCGGGACATTGTGGCATCGTTGGTAATCACCTCGCCAATGACGCTGCCCGACGTGCCCAGGCTGGCTCACCGACACTCATTATACCATTACCGAGAGTCGACGCTGTAAGAGAGCTTCGTGGTCTCGCTCGTACCATCACGTTAAGTTACTGGCATACACCACAGAATTCTAAGTGTCGTTTATACAGCCTCGACCCATCACTGAAACATAAATTACCAGCGAATCTTCCACGACATAACGCAACACTGCTGTGTCGGCTGTGGGCAGGAGTAGCATTCACCAACTCCTACAGCTATCGTATTTGAATGGCGGATTCACCAATGTGCGCTAAATGCAAGTGTGAAGAGACCATCAGTCACCTTCTGTGCCACTGTTCTCGCTTCGATAATCAACGTCAGACTCTCCAGTGTGCCTTGAATAGACTGGATGACAGGCCATTTACGGAAGCGAAGATCTTGGGAGCCTGGCCTCACAGTTCATTAGCGCAGAAAGCAGTTCGAGCGCTTTTTCACTACCTGAAGGCAACAGACTTGAGTGCCCGACTATAGACATCCTACACCTAAGTTCTCTCTCTCCCTCTCTCTTTCACTCCCCATTCCCCTCCCCACGTGTAGGGTAGCAAACTGGACTCAGTCTTGTCAACCTCCCTGCCTTTCCTTCTTCCCTTCTCTCTCTCTCTCTCTCTCTCTCTCTAGTTACAACTACTTGCAACTAGTTGCAAGTAGCGCTCTGTGGTGTGTGTTTCTCTTCTGTGTGTGTCGTCCAAATGTTACGTAATCGAACCTCTAATATGCAATACCAACACGCCCAGTCTTCAACCTTGGCAGGCCTAGCTCTCACAGGCACTGTAAATGAGGTCTGCTGCTTTGGTCTAGGTGTGTCTTATAAATTCAGGCTCGAAAATGGACCGGGTGGCCTTTCCTTTGATAAGGTACACGTAGTGCTATGTTTGGCGCTCGGGAATTAAAAAAAAATTAACTAGTGATACCTACGTCTGTTGAAGGAACGCGAAAAAGCAATACTAAATGTGTTTGCACAGCTAAAGTATCCCCCTTTCACAAACCTGTTTTCGTTAATTTCGTGCTAATAAGTTTATTATTTGAGAAGAAAATGAAGGTCGAAGTTCCGTTTTGTTTTCTTTACGTTCTGCGCCGAAAAAAGAGTTGGGGAGCAATAGGCTTTCATCACGTCATAGTGCATGAAATTCAAGCCTCTAATGACAACAAGAGTGTTTTTTTTTGTATTGCAGAAGTATAGTTTACTGATAAAACTGAACGTCCTTTTCTGTTTAGTGTCTCGTTAGAGTAACTGCATTAGCTCTTTGTGAGGCCGTCTTACAAGTTTACAAAACGGCTTAAGAGAAAATATGCACTTGGGAACTTACATACCTGAGTATAATGAGTCACTATTATTAATTAGTCTAAAGAATAATCGAACCTGCTCAAGATGACTGTCATAGTGATGTGTAGATACATTTGTCTAAAGCGCGCGCGTGCGCACGCACACACACACACACACACACACACACACACACACACACACACACACACACACACACACACACACACACACACACACACACACACACACACACACACACACACACACACACACACACACACACACACACACACACACACACACACACCAATATATAATCATATCAGAAGAAGCCAACAAACAATGCCACCAAGGTGACCATAGGGTAAATCACTTGTACATACTAAAGGAACAAAAGAAAGGATAAATTAATGGACATGAAAGCGGATGAAAAAACAACTTGCTGCAGGTGGGCAACGATCCCACGTCTTCGTGTTACGCGTGCGATGAGCTACCGCGGCGCCGTTTTCCATCCACTTTCTTGGATGTTCATGTTTTGATAGTATAACTAACCTTGGGATTGTTAGCCAGCGCCACCACTCACAAACCTTTTGAAATTCAAATTCAAATTGCGGCGGATGTGGAAAACCTTTGCGGCGGATGTGGATGTGGATGCTGCCACAGGCGTCAAGAGTACGTGATCTTTTTGGGTGAAGGCAACCGGCGAATAAATCCACACATGATACCTGAAGGCATCAATCTTGTCGGATTCGGACCCTCGTTATGTAATGAACAAGAACCCCTTTTCTTCTCGATCATTATTTATATCAAAAGCTTGAGTTGCGCGACATTTATGCAGGTCATAGGGTTGACCGGCACAAATTTGTTCGGCAATCACTGCCGCTATCACTGTCGCATCTTTCTGGTACTTCTGCAGTGCTTCCTTCAGAAGAACAATACTTTCTAAACTACTACCCAACCAGCGTCCCGGAAGCTGGGAGGAGTGGACGCTCTTCCAATAAAGTTGGAAAAACTATGGCGGCCGCTTCTGGCGCGATACACGAAGAACTTGCTGGGCCAGGAGGCATGAGCCTACCAGGAGGCCCGGACTGGTAAGCCTCAGTTCCTTTGGGAATGATAAACGCTACTTCTCTCTCTCCCTTTCTACTTTACAGGCATCGACAGTAGCAACAATTAGCAAGATTCTGAGACTCGATCTTAGCAGTCCCAGGAATCACCACTCAGTAACAAATCGCACAAGTTTTCTTAGTATTGTACCTCTGTTAATACGACAAATTGCAGTGCACGTATTTGAAGAATCGGACAATTTTTTTTTAGGAGACGATTGTTGTAGATTAAGTTTTCTTAACCTTTAACCGTAACGGCTCTTGCAAACTGGTGGAAATCAAAGCATAAATTCGTTTGTGAAGTATATACTCACAGTAAAAATGTGCGTGCTTTCTCTACTGGGCGGAAACTTGCACTGAATGGCTGTGACTGATTTCGCAGATGTTCTTACACGTCGTCACAGGCTTTATCTTGGCACCTCTACTTTAGGTATACCTACATGAGCCGTTATCGCAAACAACTTAAGTCCCACCCGTGGCTCTTTAACCTTGTCGACGAAGCCCCCGTTATCAGAACCGCCGTGAAGAGGCGTTGACGTTTCTTCGATGAATCCCTTATCTCTGAAGTGCGAAAGAGAAACGCCCCGTTTCTATTATTTCGTAAGATGATAATAAGCCTTGTCAGTGACCCTTGTAGTGTTGGTATAAATACAACTTTCGCGCCATATTGTGCGTACGACAGACATTTTTATTTATTTTAGGAACAGACAACTGGAGCAAACGAGAAAAGAAAAAGGAAGCTATGATCATCGTTTGTTTCATCGTGAGGCGCTTGCTGTTGCTCAGTGGCTATGGTGTTGGGCTGCTGAGCACGAGGTCACAGGATCAAATCCCGGCCATGGCGGCCGCATTTCGATGGGGGGCGAAATGCGACTACACCTATGTACTTAGATTCAGGTGCACGTTAAAGAACCCCAGGTGGTCAAAATTTCTGGAGTCCTCCAATACGGAGTGCCTCATAATCAGAAAGTGGTTTTGGCACGTGAAAACCCCATAATTTCTTTTTGCCGCAGCACTGTATACCACTTAAATACTGCCTGCTCAGGCATGAAAGTGTATTTGGACATTGAGCACTGGCCCCTGTAATGCATGCGTTGGTAAGGTAAGTCTTGATACGTGGATAAAGAGTTGCGCGAGTGAGAGAGAAAGCACATGTGCGGGAGCAGGCTGCATCAGTAATAGCTTCTGTAACAGTGCGAGTGTGGCGACAGTGTTTTCAATTTGCATATTTGTTTCATACAGTCGGCACCTTCACACAAAAGGCACCGTCATTGTCTAAATCAGTGTTTATAATTACCATCGACTTCACCATATGCTGTGAAAGCCATGGAAAAAGAACATTTCGTATTTTAGGTGTTCCGGTTCTTGGGCTAATAAGTGCATTCCTTGTGGTGTACATGGCAATTTTTTTAGAAGTGCTATTTGAAGAACGTTTACGAAGAAAGAAAGCACCTCATCAATTGATGAAAACGCGTCCGACAGTCTTTGAATCTCTGTTCACAAAAATATCCTACTCTAAGATTGCTCATAAGAGCAAATTACACCCAATTGTGAAACTGGGCATATCATTCGCAAAGGCCATCGGCCAATTGCAAACATCACTTAGGAACGAAGAACTTTGTGAGTTCGGCTCAAAGATTAAGCAGTTCGTGGCCCCCGGCAAAAATAAAGCTCCCCTATATTCCAGCCTTAGACTTCTGTCAACCAAAGGACCAGGCAGGATTCCGTAAAGGCTACTCAACAATAGACCATATTCACACTATCAATCAAGTGATAGAGAAATGTGCAGAATATAACCAACCGTTATATATAGCTTTCATTGATTACGAGAAAGCGTTTGATTCAGTCGAAACCTCAGCAGTCATGGAGGCATTACGGAATCAGGGTGTAGATGAGCCATATGTAAAGATACTGGAAGATATCTATAGCGGCTCCACAGCCACCGTAGTCCTCCACAAAGAAAGCAACAAAATCCCTATAAAGAAAGGCGTCAGACAGGGAGATACGATATCTCCAATGCTATTCACAGCATGTTTACAGGAGGTATTCAGAGGCCTGGAGTGGGAAGAATTGGGGATAAAAGTTGATGGAGAATACCTTAGCAACTTGCGATTCGCTGATGATATTGCCTTGCTTAGTAACTCAGGAGACCAATTGCAATGCATGCTCACTGACCTGGAGAGGCAAAGCAGAAGGGTGGGTCTGAAAATTAATCTGCAGAAAACTAAAGTAATGTTTAACAGGCTCGGAAGAGAACAGCAGTTTACGATAGGTAGCGAAGCACTGGAAGGGGTAAGGGACTACATCTACTTAGGGCAGGTAGTGACCACGGATCCGGATCATGAGGCTGAAATAACCAGAAGAATAAGAATGGGCTGGGGTGCGTTTGGCAGGCATTCTCAAATCATGAACAGCAGGATGCCACTATCCCTCAAAAGGAAAGTGTATAACAGCTGTGTGTTACCAGTACTCACATATGGGGCAGAAACCTGGAGACTTACGAAAAGGGTTCTGCTGAAATTGAGGACGACGCAACGAGCTATGGAAAGAAGAATGATGGGTGTGACATTAAGGGATAAGAAAAGAGCAGATTGGGTGAGGCAACAAACGCGGGTAAACGACATCTTAGTTGAAATCAAGAAAAAGAAATGGGCATGGGCCGGACATGTAATGAGGAGGGAAGATAACCGATGGTCACTAAGGGTTACGGACTGGATTCCAAGGGAAGGGATGCGTAGCAGGGGGCGGCAGAAAGTTAGGTGGGCGGATGACATTAAGACGTTTGCAGGGACAACATGGCCACAATTAGTACATGACCGGGGTAGTTGGAGAAGTATGGGAGAGGCCTTTGCCCTGCAGTGGGCGTAACTAGGCTGATGATGATGATGATGATGATGATATTCCAGCCACGTTCTTGCAGGCGATTTGCCGGTGTGTAAGTTAAGTTTCAGCTCCCGCTGGTAGAATAATCCTTCTTACTCCCTTAAATACATCTTGTCAATGGCCTCCGCTACAAATAAAATTATACAAAGGCCCAGGAAAATCACTTTCAATTAAATCTCCCGTAAACCGTTTGTCAGTAACAGTAGTAAGATACTCTAAATCGGGAGATGAGGGAGTAAAGCCAAGAAAACTACTCTCAAAACACCATTGACACCGTTGCAATGATTGCCATTTGAAGTAACAATAAAATTTTACAGAATATATGCGAGACGAACTTTCAGAACCTTCTTTAAAAAAGTCGCAGTGTTGCCCGAAAGGCCAAGCATCGATTGCGATAGCAAATTAGCAGACAGCCATGCGAAATAAGTATAGTAGTCTTATCGGCCGTACAAGCAAAGAAGGACGTTATGACTCCAGGCTCTTGGGCAGACGCTACGCTTTTAATGGGTGCTTTTATTTCGACTGCTCTTGTTTCACAGAATTTGCGCCCTCCCAGATATCCCGCAGTATTCGTAGAGCCCACACGGCGCTTATGAGCTCAATGGGCGCTATAGCATTTATTTACTGAGCACCAAAAACTGGAAGGTTACAAGTGCAGAAGAGTTCGTGCATGTAATGAACACCAAGTGCGGAAGGAACTTGTTCACTCTGAAACCCGGGTACCTCTGGTGTAACCCCACGACCGGAGTGGCCCCATAATGGGCCAATCCCTGTACTCGTCTGAAGCGAAGTATTCTTTCAGGTTGGATAGCTGCTCAAATCTTTCGAGGTACTCGGCGATCTCCGGGTATTGCTGCACGGCGTCCGGTTTGAACACTCGGTGCCAGTCGAGCCCATCGTACAGCAGGAAGTCCACGTAGGTGAGCCTGTCTCCGAGCACCCACTTTAGCCCGGCTAGGTGCTTGGCCCAAGGCTCGAGCATGTCCCTGACGTTCTCAGCGTATGACTTGAGCCCTTCTCTGTACCGAGGCATTGGAACTGCCCCGTACGCGAGGACAAGGCACAGGTCCTGAGCTTGCTGCTCGAGAACGTCCAGTTCCGTGGCTTCGAGGCTGTTGCTGCATATTTGATGGAGAAAACAATGCAAATGATGCCAAGTTAGGCCACACACTATCAAACTATCATTACCTCTGCCAGAGAGGGGCATAGGACATGTATATGAGGTGACTGATTTGACCATCTATGGCGACCATTTTTGAGGCTGTTGATCTTCAAGAAGCGCGGGAACAGATGGTCTTGCTATAGTATTCGTCGTTGTTTGTTGAAACTAATCTTTTAGACGTGTGAATATCTGTAAACACTATTTTGTGAACCCGCATTTGTGCTAATCCCTTTTTGACATTCTTCTCCTGCTCGCGCCTATCAGGCCTGCAGTGTTGTTAAATATAATAAATAACAGCACATTTAGTGTCACAGTGTGGGAGTTATAGTTGCTGCAAAGGGAAATTAAAAGTGAGGGCTTTCGGCCGAGGTCATTTCACGCCGCATAGCTCCCTCGAAGGGCGTATAGCTTCGACAGCAGCAATTGTAATGGTGAGCAAGAACAGCTAAGAGAGAGAGAGAGAGAGAGAGAGAGGAAGAGAGAGAGAGAGAGAGAGAGAGAGGAAGAGAGAGAGAGAGAGAGAGAGAGAGAGAGGAAGAGAGAGAGAGACGAAGGGTTCTTATTCCAACTGCGTTCGGCTCGACCAACAGAATAAACAGTCTTGCGCTTCCGATGCTTACTTGATCTATTTGGATGAATTTGGAAGGCAACTTTTCCATCACTGGCTTTTCTACAGACACTCAATTCTTGAATGATCAAATGATGATAACATCAACGAATATGAAAACGTTCTGGCAATGAAGCACTTTTCGCAAACTTGCTTAAAGAGTAAATATAAAAAGAAACAAGAACAAGACGGCACGTTCTGCAGTTTCTGTGATAAGATACAAGCCAATCAATCAGGTCTATCCAATAATAGAAAAAAAAAGGTAAACCAAGCGTCGACGTTAAGGACAAGGTCGACGTACGTGGTGGTTCAAATGATTCAATAATTGAATGTTGCATGTATCTTTATTCTCTCCCCTTTTCTCTGTTATTCGTGTTCATTTTTTCCTCATTTTGCACCTTATCTTTATCATATTTCACATGCAATTTTCGACTATATTGGCGTTAGTTACGCCTGTACTGTTAACTATACTTACTGTGCTACTAATTACCGCATATTGCTTCTTTAAAATCTAGATTTTGATATCTCTTGCTACTCGCTACGATGGCCTGGAGGCGCGAAATGGCGTTTTTTTTTTTCGGAAATGGTTACAAGATGCTGAGGTCCGCAAAACCCTTGTGACGTAACCAAAGAAGACCGTGTCTTCAAAACAACAAGAAAGTAAAGTGTTATTACACACGCACAATATTCCCTTCAATAAAAGAAGATGATTAAGTCATCTAAAGCAGACCACTGGGATGGCGTGTCACACCATGGCCTAAGCATGTCTTGTACACTGAAATGGCAATCATCACTACTCACCTAAAACACATATATACTGCTCAAAGTTACGCCAGCGCATGAAAACGTTTCCTGCATTCTTCCATGAATGGCCGTATGCGGAAAAATGCATAGCCGGACGACTCCGTTCGATACAAAAATCTACCTGTATACGCGACTTACAACCTGAAACAATGGTTTAAAGAATCTATGTCACGGCTATCATCAGCAGATGTCAGTAACTGTAGATGCGGGTCCATTTATAGAAAATTCGGTGGATAGAATTGACCTTAAGTTAACTTTAGTTACAGGCATGCATAGTCGTTTTGTTCTAATTTTAGCATCAGCCGTCCTTCAATTAGTTAGCGCGACAGGAGCGGTACTATGTGCATCTCTAGCCTGTTTGTCATCTCCAGTGTTTTCTGCGACACCGACATGTTCAGGGATATAAAGCATTTTCGTTTGATTCCCTGACGATACAGCTGTAAGAATATTCTGTGAATTCTAAGAAGTCGCCATTGCGTTGCAATCACACGGATAAAAGCGCCCCAAACATTGAAGAACCGACTTCAAGTATGTTAGAATACACCTCACAGGTTTCACCTGTGCGTGAATGAAATCAACGGCCTGAAGTATCGCACGGAGCTCTGCTACCGTTTAAGATGTCATACATGAACGATGGCGAAACTGACGCATTCAGAGTGCTGGAAATAGAAATGCGGATGTTGATTGTTACGAAGTCGTTCATCCGTCAGTATAAATATGTACATTTTCATTGTGGTAACTATGTAGGTGACAGAGAACACATTTTAGATAAAAGGGCACATGTACCATTCTTGTCCAGTTTAAAAATGTAGCCATTTGCATTAAATTCAGTGGTCGCCTCTGCCGCCTTCTTGCCCTTACAGCATTATAGAGAAAGAAAGCTGCGGAGGTGAGGTGAACTTAGAGTTGTGTAGGCATGTTACTTGGAAAGGGGGGGGGGGAACGCCATTTATGACGTGTTTTGAATAATGAAACAAAAAAAAAAAGGCTTCTGGGACCATGTTTGTATATTAATAGTCGTTCCAGTTCTTATTTTCAGCGCGCAATCGGTAATACCACAAATTCTGAATGACACTTTGTTTTGCCGTGCAGCGTCGAGCTGCCAATGGCACTCACCGAAGTGCAGTCGCTAAATATGACAATGCCAATCTGACAGAGGCACCACACCACGGTCGCAGTGGCTACGACTCTTGCTACGATAATCTGCATGTGAACCTAAAGAACCGTAATACAGCTGTTTAAGCGGGGAACCAAACCCGCGACCTCGTGCTCAAACGGCACAGGTGCCACAACCATGTGTATCGCCGCGGTGTCTGGTAGACCACGTTGCCCAACGATTCTCTCTGCTCACCTGGAGTTCAGATCGTACTTTCTTCCGAGATGCCGGAGAATGGCCATGCTCTGCGTGATATTCACGTCGTCATCGATGTAGTACGGCAAGTTGGGAAACTTGAGTCCCAGCGCGAACTTGTCCTTGAGCCATTCACCGCGGTTGTACCCCGGCGGCGATCCGTGCTGGTTGTCTTGTCCTCGAACTCGACTCCCTTGTAGATGAGGAGGTTGCGTATTGCTTGGGCAAAGCCTCGCACGTCCCAGTAGGCGAGCACGGGCGCCATGTTGTTCTCCCGTGATTCTGCGTCCTTTGGCCGGAATTTAACGTCGCTTCTTTCATTGCGGCAGCAATTATACGTACACACTAGACACATTTTCACCGTCACCGTCGCCACCGCTGTGCTGCCCCGAATAAATTCGAAGTTCGACTTGAATGAGCGGCCAACGCGCCTTACTCTACAGCGCGCCTTACGTTGGTGGTCACGACATGTTGCGCAGATGCAAGGACAAACATGCGAGGTCGAGGTGGGATATTTACAGTACATACCCTCCAGCCGATAAAGATGATGGATTGGTGCGCGTTGTCTTCCCACGCCCCCCTGTGTTGGAGGTCCCATGATTTAAATACCGTGATTGAGCGCGCAGGCAGCCACAGCAGGACTAGAGGAGGAGAGCGCGCGTGTCTTCCTCATGCTTCCTCAGCCAGGCTGTGGCTGCGAGCGCGGTTAGCGAGCCACGTGTTGGAGGTCATCTGCAGCGGGCGCTCGGTCGAAGGGCGAACATGCAAGAGCGAGCCTAGATGGTTTGTGGTGCATATGCGCTGTTGTCCTGCGTGCCTGTATGTTTGAGGTTCCGTAATCTTAGTTTTGGAGACGCAGCAAAGTTGAAACGGCGAAGCCATTGGCAGCACAGAACGTTTGGTTCTCGGTTGCCGGCTATCCCCATCACGACAGTTTTGTGACAGCGAGTACTCGCGGTGATGGAGTGAGATCATGAAGGCAAAGCGTTGCTTGGTGAGTTAGAGACATATTTCTGTATTGGATGGTTCTGTTTCTAGTCTCTAGGCTTTTTGGTGGGCCGATCCCGAACATAGGGCAGTCTAGAAATTTGACAGAACTTATGATATTGAAGAAAATGGCTAAAGATGATGATGAACCATTGATTTATTCTTAGTCTCGCTGATGACCATGATGATGATGATCGTGATTGCGGTGATGGTTCTGTTTACGATTATGATATCGCTACTGCTGATTGCCATAGCTGATAACAAAAAAATTACCGACGATTACGTTACTTCCTAATGCGAAATTTGAGCGCAGCAAATAAGCTGTTTCACCTTTTCGATAGATTGAGGCAAAGAAATCGAGCAACACATGTATGCGCTATCACAGAATTTTTTTTTTATATTTCCCGTACTCCTGGATCATCTCGACGGCGGCGACGGTAAGCTTCTGCTTCGGCGGCACGCACCTCTGGATTCTGACGGCGACGGCGCTGGGCCTCTGCTCTGGCAGCTCGTTTAGCAGCAGCAGCAGCAGCAGCAGCAGCAGCAGCAGACGGAGGACTTCCATCGGTCGTCTCGCTCATGGCTCAGAAAGAACTGGCAGATAATTTCGCAGTGGCGAACGGCAGCGGCAATTTCGGCTCGGGCGGTGCACATATACAGATCCGCCGCCACCGATCTGGCTCTCTGATTGCCACCGCACAGGGCGAACGGCAGCGGCAATTTCGGCTCGGGCGGTGCACATATACAGATCCGCCGTCACCGATCTGGCTCTCTGATTGCCACCGCACAGGGGTTGCATTGGAGGAGGAGCGAAGAAAGGAATTAAGTTCGAGCCGGCGCTTTGACAACCGGAGACTCGCAGGAAGAGGGGGGAGGGGGGCGGCGTGTACACCCAGCGGCAAACGATGGGGGCAGAAGCGCGCGCAGCAAGCGGACAACACGATAAAGGGAGGAGGGAAGAGATAGCAGCGACTGACTGATGCCGCTGACGCCGATAGTGAGTCAACCCCAGCTGCGGAGTTGGTTTCAGGGACAACGCCGCCGATGCCGACACAAACAATATGATACCCTCGCTTCCGCAGCGCTAAGAACCAGGTCTAGCCGTGGGAAGGTGGTCACGTATTCGTCGACGTGCCGGGGCCTACGTGAAATAACCGGCGCGTCGGCAACTGAAGAGCACCCTATCCGCCACACAAGAACAGGGGGGGGGGGACCCTTTCCTCCTCTTTCTGCATGGCGGCGACGGTGTTCTATGCAGTCACGTTATCTTGACTCTCTAGCGGCGTCAGCGGCATCCAGCGGTATCAGTCGGTCGCTGCTAGCGCTGGGGGGATGAAAGGGGGGCGGAGCTGGTTACGAGGCCGACGACAACGTCGACGACGACGCGAAACCCAGGAACGGACGCCAAAGAGCTGCGCTCTAAAAAGATGAAAGGCGATTCAAGCTCTGTAGTTCATGTTCATCAAACGTTGCCGCTACAGCGTGATCCTCTCAAGAAATTCCACTGTTCATACACCCCATTCCCACTATCAACTCCCGGCAGGACTCTGTCTTTCACCAACTTCAACTACAGGTTAAAACGCCATCCCGCCTTTTAATCTCTGCCCACATTACACCATGTTTGTTTAGCTAGGGAGCGAATATTTACGGCAATTTATACGACCTATAAAAGTACGAACGTTACTTTGTGTATTTGTCTAATTTGTATGTCATCAATGATTGAGATCGTTTTTGTTGCTGCTTATATATAACTTTATCTCTAACCCACTGCGGACTGAAGCTGCGGCATAGCAAGGGTGGCACATAATGCCTGAAAGTGTCATAACAAGTACAAAGCCCAAAGGACATAAAAAGACACAGCAGTGACACTAGAATATCTTCGTCGAAACTTTTCTCTTGCCCCTCTGCACTCCATATGTGGGCTCCAAACATTGCGGATGCGAGAGAAAGTGACTGTTCACTGCTTTTGACACGACATTGTAAATTCCCCTGCTGCATGCTGTGGGGCAATATTTGACTCCACATGTTCGCAGGAGCCTCGTTAACAAATCGGAAACGTTTTTTTTTTATGATTGCTATTTTGAAAAAGTGTTTCAGGCCCCTTTAATGAGGTTCCTCAACCTCTACGCGCCGAGAAAGCATACCAGCATAACATATACTAGTAAACTAATTGACCGTATAGTAACCAGCTTGTATCCCAACAAGTTCTGGTGTAGTCTCTAGTTCGAATGGGCGAGCCGGAGCGAGTGGCAGGGCGTCACGGTTTCACGATGACACGTCCACTGCGGTATCGCCGGTTGTGGAGTTCGATGTGTACATGCACAGGCATGCACTCCTTGTGGCGCACAAATGCCCGCACAAATTACTAGCGCCAAATCTGCGCCATAGCACTCTTCAGTATACACGTTGTCTTTTTTAATTTTTTTTAGCTGTACCAAGCTTTTGAAAATTTCTTTTGACAGTTAGCACAATGCTAGCTCAATTCTAGCTCTTGATGTGAAAAACTCGATGAGGTGGTCATTACATCTACGAGAAATCAAAATGCTTTAAAAGCTCTTTACCGTAATTACGCTAATTAACTTTTACGTTAATTGCTTTTCGGTGCATATCTTAATCTACGAAATATGGTCGGTGAATTCGCAAGGCGACGTAACTCGGAACGAATTCTTAGGACTCCACCAGTTTCGAAATATTAATTTTCAATGCGTCCGACGAGAGGGAGAGAAAGAGACAGGGAGGGGAAAGGCAGAGAGGTTAACCAGAGGCGAGTTTCCGGTTTGCTACCCTGCACTGGGGTGGGGGAAATGTATTCATGTTCCAGTTACTTTTGTGCTTCAATGCGTAAAACAGCGTTTTCTTAACAAAGTAAGTTGAACAACCATGCATTTTTACCGCAACTTTGACGGCGCATATATCGATACCGGTGCCATCCTCATAATTCCTTACAAGTCGATTTGCAGCTTCAGTTCGCAGAATGAAATATCTGCCGCAATGTAATGATTTAAAAGCTCATTAGCGTGAGTATGGTAATTATTCAATTAAGCAGTTGGATATCTCGTAGAAGTTATGACCGCCTCATCAAGTAATTTAAATCAAAGGTTAGTCTTGTGCTAATTGCCATAGGAAATTTTAAGGCAAAAGTCGCTCGTAGCAGTGGCTCATACCTGAAAAAAAAAGCGACCTCTAGAGCAGAGATGCAAAAAAATCAATGATGCAAAAAAATATCATAATCAGGAATCGTCCATACCCCCGTAAGCAAGCAAAGATGCAATGGCTGAATATGAATGAAGAAACGAAAGAAAGAAAGACCAAAGAAAATAAAGAACGAAAGAAGGAACGAACGAAAAAAAGAAAGAAAGAAAGAAAAAAAGAAAGAAGGTAAGACGGAAAGAAAGCGAGAACGAAAGAAAGAACGAAATAACCTTTAGGCATAGTATTAGGTGTTCGCATATGTCGTTGAGGGGGTCGACCTACAGCGCCATACGTTTAATTCACACTGCGGCTCGTTATGTCTTGCAGCAAGTCTGACCCCTCCGATCGTATAACTTAATGCATTACCACGTGTGCAGCAGGCTTTCGCCTTCACGTGTTACAGGAGTGCAACATGCTGCCGAAATTTATTTTTAAAAAATAGTGCAGCCAAAAACACAGACCTTGTGTAGGCTGTTTGTTGTGCGCAGCTGTAATGAAAATGCCGTTAGCCGTATGCGTTAGTGGCAGTATAACCGCGTAATAATAATAAAGAAAACACGAATATGAAACAAGCTGCAGAATAGCGCAGTTCATGGATAGCACGGCGAAGTGCATATCTGCACGTTGCCTTATGGACATTAGTTATAATTCCCAGTGGTTACGTCACCGCCAGCAGCAGCAGTAGCATATCTTTCTGTCCACTTTAAGGCGAAGGCCTTTTCCAAGCTGCAACAATTATACTGCCTTGCGCTAGCTGGTTTAGTTGGTTAACGGTTTAGTTCCCTTAAAGCTTTGTTTTTCTTCACCACTCTATGCCGAGGGTGATGCTCACATTGTGGAGATTGCCTGGCAACGACTTGACGACCATGATCGTCGTAGGCGCAAAGGACAGCGCGGGCGGGAGGCCACAGTATAAAACCAGTAAAACTGTTCTGCTCTACGAAGCTTCAGCCTGCCACTACAGCAGATGCTACTCCTCTGCGGAAAGGTTTTAAAATGAGGCTCTTGGTATATATGCATACGGGAGAAATACATTGGGGCAACGGGTAAAGATGCGGCTAGAGGAGACAATGCGAACGCAGTGCTCCCTCGTGTTGTCTAAAGCTGTCTTTCCGCCTAGTCGTCAAGTATCGCCGTAGTTACTTCTCTAAGTTACGACTCCGCATAAGGGCTTTCAGTACGGTGGCAGCCTTAATGGCGTACGGCCAGTTAAGACGCATACAAGTGACCCTGTGGTATGGGTGCTTACTTCCCGCTGAAATTTTTAGATGTATGCGAGCGGTCCTGTAAGAAAAGAGAACGTGATTGATCGGGCTCAAGCACATTAGCGAAAGCGTCTTAGACCTGGCCCTTGACAGGCGTAACGCACGGGCGCACATTGCGGCAACACTCCTCCACAAACTTCGGTGGAGCAAGTTGCCATCGACTGCCCTGCGACTTTGGACCAAGTCACGGCGTGACTCTATTCGGGGTGGTTTTAGCGCAACAATGCGCTTTAGCGTAGCGGTATCGTATTAGCGTTACCGATACCACGTTCCGCAGACATGCAAGCGCGCAGTTTACTGCGCATGTCACTTTGTGAGACAGCAGCAACGGTAAAAATCTGAGTATGTGCTTAAATGCTTCAAAATAAAGTGGTTTAGTTTAGGCATATAGTGCCATGGCCATCAGCGCCTGTGTCCACCGCGTGTGCGCCTAGCTTCGCTAGCAGGCGCAAATCTGGCACGGAGCCGCGTGGAACGTGGTAACGGTGCAAATATACCGTTATGTGAGAACTCTCTTAACACGTGCTTTGGTACACCACTATGCATCTATATTGTCTCACTATAACCCACTACCATTTAGTGATATTCCGCACCGGTCACGTGGTACCACTTGGCATTTGAATAGCTGCCAGTTGGCCTATTAGGTATCGGTATGCGTGGTTTTATTCTTAGGTTAACCTTGACTTACGTTTGTGTAGGTGACAATGCACTATCCACTGGTGTTCGACCCCTGTCACTGTTGCACACGTCTGCCGCACACGTCAAGAATGCTGTTTATACGCGCCGCGCTGCCAGACCATAAATGTTATTGCATAATTATTGCCCGCCATCTCAGATAACCGTTGCAACTTTGCGAATGACGCACAACAGACAAAACACAGTGAAAAAACGTCTTTAAAGAGGTCACTTGCTTGTTATCTGTCCCGTGCTATCTGCACAAAGAATGGCGGGCAACAGCGGCAGTGTTTTTATCGTCATTTCGTAGACCAGATGCTTTTCTTTTTAAGCCTCGTAGCGTTAGTGACGATAACGTCAGCCGCACCGCTATACCCTCGGCACCAGGTATACGGGTATACTGACTTCCGGTGAGGGCTCCGGGACACAAGAGAAAATGGCTGCATTTGGAGTGCGTGTTCGCATATTGTTGTGTTTTAACAACGAAGCTGTTCTAAGACGAGCCTTCACCGTCCGTTGTCCGGTGTCACGCAGGGGGGCCGGTTCCGGAGCTCTTGAACCACTACTACTCTATCCTATTTCTTGCCATTCTCTTCCTGTTCTTTTACTTGCGGCGTTCTTTGTTACCGTTAATAACACACACACACACACACACACACACACACACACACACACACACACACACACACACACACACACACACACACACACACACACACACACACACACACACACACACGCACACACACACACACACACACACATATATATATATATATATATATATATATATATGTCAGATAATAATGATATATAAATATATATATATATATAAATAAATATATAAAATATAATATATATTTATTTATATGTTTATGTTTATATAACACATATATATATATATATATATATGTATGTGTGTGTGTGTGTGTGTGTGTGTGTGTGTGTGTGTGTGTGTGTGTAGGCGAACGGGACTGACGGCGATGCGGTGAGGGCGAGCGGTTAGTGGTGTGACCCTGAGGTGGAAGGCCGGCATGATATGGTTCAGAGAGGGGCGACAGAGGCTGAGGGTCTCGGTCGAAGCGGCGATCAGCATATGGTCGAGGCGAGGAGTACCAGCGGCTACTATGGCAGTGGCGGGAGATGTGACCGACCCGGGAGCAAGCAAAGAAAATTGGCCTGTCATCCGATGTTCGCCACTCAGAGGGGTTCCTATATCGATTCGGGAACGACGGTCGAGGTGCAGCAGAGGCAACGACAGGAGCGGTAGGGGTGGGACGAGGGCGGACGGCAGACTGGATGTCCATGTTTGAAATTTCTTGGTGGACAACAGCTTGAATGAGCGAGATGGTCATGTTGTCATGCGTATGGGGGCAATGAGAACTTGGAGCCATAGCCTCAAGTTCGCCACGGATGACCTGCGTCAAGCTTGGCGTTGTAGGCGAATGTGATGCCGCAGGTCGTTGCAGGAGGACGTGGCAGCCGTATTCGGAAGTCGGTCGACGCGTTGTACGATATGTTAGCTCTTTGCTTGCTCAAAATTCCGGCATTCCTTAATGATACACTCAACCGTTGAGCAGTTTCAGCAAAGCAGGAGGTTGAGCGCATCGTCCGCGACGCCCTTCAAGATGTGTCCAACCTTATCGGCCTCCAGCATGTCCGCGTCCGCTTTGCGGCAGAGAGCCAGAAAGTCTTGAATATACGCGACGTACGATTCGCTTGATGACTGGGCACGAGACGCTAGCTCTTGCTTGGCCTCCATTTGACGTCCCACAGGTCTTCCAAAAAGATCGCGTAGCTTTTTTTTGCAGGAGTCCCAGCTTTTAATGTCGGCTTCATGCGTCTCGAACCATACCTTTGCGTTTCCTACCAAGTAAAATATCACGTTGGCAAGCAAAAGTGTGGCATCCCACTTGTGCTTACCGACGCGTTCATACGACGTCAGCCAGTCGTCGACGTCGACCTTGCCAGCGCCGATGAAGATTCCCGGGTGACGAAGCTGGGTCAGCACTACTTCCGCTGGTGTCTGAGCGGCGGAGGCAGCGTCAGTAGCGATAACAGCGGAACCGATGTGACGCCCGCTGCGAAGACCCAGGGCCGGCTTGTGGCGAGAGTACCCAGCACCTCCACCAAAATGTTACGGGGAAGAAAATATATGTATTTACAATATATACAGTAACGAGGTTGTAGCTCAGTAGTCAGGGTAAGACCATCTACCGATCGTCGATACACTTCAACCTCCTCTTCACATCACGTCCTTTTGTCCACAGAAGCACAAACTCGTACGTCGCCATATATATATATATATATATATTGAAACGTGTACTTGTTTATTGGGTGACCACATTTCACCGCCTAACAAATATTATCGCACAGTGCAGGACCAGGACGCGCCTGCACGTATCAGAAGTTTCTCAAATGATATCGATGGTTCTACCCGCTGTCTCTTGTTACCGAACATTGTGTAATTGTATTTCATGTATGCGCGACGCGAATGGTATAGAACATTCTGGAAGACACGCGGGCACCAGCGATTACTCTGGAACCTTCGGTGACGGATGCATAAAAGCCGACGCGCTCGACCCACTGATGAGATTTTCTACGATCGCCGACAGTGTTCGCCACTCTTGCTGCACTTTGAGTGTAACTTGCTTTTGTGGGCACAAGTTCGGCCGATAAAATGTCAGTTTCGTCATTACATATAATAATAAGGGTTTAACTTTATTCAGCCCGAGTGAGTGAGTGGGTGAATAAACCTTTATTGGGTACAGCAAAACGCGATGAAACGCGCACCCGGCTAATCCCACGACGGGACTGACAGGTCTAGCCTGCCGGCCCGATCGCGGGCGTGCTGGACGGCCAGCATTTGGTCTTCAGAGACGGGACTTCGCAGGAGCGCGTGCCACTTTTCCTTGGTAAACTTCGGGCTCAACGACGCGCACGCCCGAGAGACCCTCGGCACAGTCCACGCTGATGCGCCCACGCGCGCGACGAAGATGAAGGGCACACACATGATGATAATGTGGAGATGATGAAGAAGTGCCTAATAAATGCCGGAGCTCGCACGAGAGCGGCAATACCAATGTCACGCAGATCTCGAGTTTCGAGAGCGAGAAGCGCAAGCAAAGCGCCGATGAAAGAATTCCAACCCCCGCATTCAAGAGAAGGCAACCCAAGCCAAGCGCCAGCAGAGGCAAGCTAACCCCCAACTTCGAGAGTAGAAGGTCGAGCACAGACGTCGACGCAGAGAGATTCATCCCACGGAGGGGGCCGATGGACGTTTCAAGAGAGAATTCCTCGACCGTGAGTGCGGCCACAGCTGCAAGGCGTGTGATAGACTGTGATTTGATCATAACCTCGCGCAACTGAAGAGTGTGCGAAATTCGGAACCGAAGCTCGAATCTAGCCAAACGACGACAACGAGACGAAAGACTTTCGAGAAAATCGCGCTAAACACAAGTTCAAACTTGAGAAAACGACCACCAACTTCGCGGTTTTGACAGCTTTCACTGCGTGGAACTGCCTTTAGTTCTTTTAGAAGTGTTTTGCTGGATCTCCTGAGATGTTTGCGTTAGACCTGTTCTTACAGCATCTGCTTAGCGAAATGTACAAAAAGGTCGAAGTTTTCCGCCTTAAAGGCGAATCATTGATTGCGATAGAAACTTAGTAAACAGCCGTAATAAGTAAGGATATTAGTTTTATCGGCCGTATAAACTTGTAAACACTCGCTTAATAACTAAATTAACAAGCATGGTGTCCCACGCGCACATAAAAACATGTACAAATCATACTCGATGACCGCAGACACTCGCTTTCAAAAGGCTTGCGTGAGCAGGCGCGGCAGCAGCAGCGAGCGAAGTGACCATCGTGCTGTTTATCGCTTCAAGGCAAACTGAGCGGTGAGAACACCACAGGCAAACTTACGAGCCGTCGGCCACAAAGCAGATCGCTTTCAAGATGAAGACCGCGCGATCGCGCGGGCTTCATCTTTATTTAGGTCTTAATCCGAAGTACAACTCCTCCCTCCCTACATGCCCTCCCTCGGTTTCTTGCGCGCGACGGAATACGGCACGCTTCCTCCCCGATTTCCACCCTTGCGCACGTGAGATTGAGCTGCGATGGTCGGCTCACCCTCGCAGCCTTTCACTCGCACATACAGCATACGGTGCGCGGCAACGGTGTTATCGCCCTTGCACTTTATACGGAACATCACGGCGACGGCGAAGGAAAAATATCTGGAGTGTCCATATATTTACTATTGCAATAGAATCAATTGTCCAAGCGGCACTGTGCCGTGGTTGGCTGCATGAACGACCAGCGAAAGCTGCTTATGCAAGAGCGCTGCGTCGATGCGATGGACATTCACGAACGCACGAGAACCTTGTGTTTGTGTGGCGTGCATTCGCTGCACAAGTTTTCTGCGGCGCCTGACAAACGCCGCGATAGGATAGTGGCTTTAAACGGGTAAACATGTCGTGCCCAGCAAGCGTGCCGGTGTGGGTATTCATTTTGTTGTAAACTACGGGATAGCGGGCATCTTGCGATGGCACAGATCCGGTGCTTATTGTGAGCTCTACTATAATGTGCTACCTGCGAAGCAATAACAAAAATGTAATGACCTCCTAAATTTTAGGCGTGGCGTATAGTTTAAAAAAAGACCACACGGCTCACAAGTGAATCCCGAACACCATATATTCAAGAGTCGCCATGTTCCAGCCTGCATACCAGTTTTCGGAAGAGCCGATTATGACATCTCGTACTTGAAGTCTGAAGTGTTCAGTGCGGTCAGTGTGGGGCTACGTTTTCGACTATCTAGAAAACATTGTCCAATGTTTTCGACCATGTCCGAAACACACTGAGAAAAAAAAACACACATAATGCTCGTTGCTCGTGCGTGAATCAACGAATCAATAAAAAAAAAGTTGGGTAAGCCTACTGATAAATGAGTTACTGTCACAACACGATGAGCGGCGCGCCCCGGCACCCCACGATCGGGCATCGGTGCGGTGACACGGACGAAGACTGTTGCGAAGAGACAAGCGCCGCTCGCAGTGAACGTGCTTCTCGAGGCGTTCCCTCGCTATTCGTCTTCGCTGCATAGCTTGCCGCAATGCAGTGAATACGCCTTACAGAGCGATTAGGGGAATTTGCGCGATGAATCGAGCGTCACGGGCTCGATAAGCATCGGCGCGGCGTCGCATCTGCGCATACCTTCCGCATTGAACATGGAGTCACTGTGAGGGCTGCGCTGAACAACGGATCGCTGCTGAGTACCAGCTTGCTGAATAATGGTCTCCTATTTCCTAGCTCAAATAACTGCCGTTTCGCAGCGGAAAAATAACTTCGTGACGAGTAATTAATGCATTGTCCTTTTCTTTGACAAAGTATTCATTATTAGGCGTATTGTGATATGCCAAGTGCGCGATCATGGTGCGCCGTGTGGCCAGAGTGAAGAAGACGGCAATGACGATTTGGATGGCATAAACTTTCTTGAAGGTCCTGCAGGACACTCTTCAGCGCGCAGCGGGCGTCTCCCACGCAGGGACCGACAGCGAGTCCTGCTGTAATATGGCGCGAGCGCACCAGCGTCGCAACACAAGAGAAAAAAAAAACACGCACCAATCATCAATGTACAACGAGGTAACAACGAATAAGAAAGAAAGAGAGAGAGAGAGAGAGAAGAACAGCGAAAGCGCGAGAACTCATCGCGGAATTTCAAATAAGAGTTTTCTTGAAGTACAACCTGCAGCCCCATTCTTGACCATCCTTTAATGGGGTCGAGCCATAGAAGTGGTCTACCACCACCAGGGAAGGGGAGAGAGAAAAACCTAAACGGGAAAGTAAATCAGGGTTAAGTATAAAGTTTATGATAATTAGGAAATAGATTCTCCTGGCAGATATAGAAATAAAATATTAGTAATTATATATAAACAGCAAATTCTTTTGTGCGGTATTAGAATAATTTCGAACACACAATCAGCGATTTAATGAGCTATTCAATTATTCATTTCGAGAATTAAGATGGGAACCTTGTGTCGCAGAGACAGTCACGAATGGCCTCGGAGTTGTTCTTGTGGCTAAAGCCCAATGGAGAAGCCCCGAAGAAGAGGCTATTTTGAGTAATTAAAGAAATACCCAATTTCCGGAATGAAAATTCGAATTTCTTCCTTTGATTTCTCAATCGACCGCATGCTGGTAGAAAGCGATCACTGTTTTCGGGTTCCTGGCAGGTAGGACACAGAGGGGACGGTGCCAGACCGGACCTTCATACGTAAAAATTTAATGGTGGGATGCGGCACCGTAATTTTGTTATGGAGATTTCCAATTTACGTGTGGGACGCCATTTACTGTCCCGCAAGAAGGACAAATGATTAAATTCAGACGTTTGGATTTCCAGTTTTGTAGAACCTAGGAAAAGAGCAAATTTTCTAAACTTAGCCGCAGTGACGTAAGCCGAAGTAGGCATAACGAAAATAACTGGTCCATCAAGCGATATCCGCACAAGTGTGTCTGCCATTCCATTTAAGAATATACCACGATGGCCAGGAAACCATACTAAACCAGGCTTAATTTTAGAGTGGTTAATGACTTAAATGTATTGGCTACAGTAGTGTCTGACGATGAAGTGAGCGATGTACATCCTGATAGTGAATCAGTCGCTGAAACCAGTTTTCGAATCGCGATCTCCAAGAAACAGGGCCAGTTTTGGCTAGAGTTTTTTTCTTTCTTTCACTGAGAGAGCTGCTGAGATTACTTGGGTGAATTTGATTGCGATAGCAATCTTATGGACACGCCAGACGTAATTCCATCGTCTTCGTCGCCGTGATGTTCCCTATAAAGTCCAATAAGAATAGCAGCCCATGCACCCTATGCTGTGGTGTGAAAGAAAGCGTGCGAGGGTATCAAAGAAATATGCAGGCTTGATTCGTGACATCTTTCTGTGCGCCCACCGTTGGAGATCGTGTGATGAAACGCGCGCTAAGGTATAAAAAGATGCCACCGGAATCAGCGCTTGCCATTGACATTTAATAGGATAAAATCCCGTCCCGCCCCCCTTCCGAAGGAAGGAAGTTTTGCAGGCACGCTCTTGGGTGGGTGCTTTTATTTCCAGTGCCTTTCTTTTACAGGATTTGTGGTGCTCTCCCAGAGATCTCGCTGCATTTGTAGAGCACAGACAGCGTATATAAAATGACCGCAATGCACGCTATAGCATGCACATATATATATATATATATATATATACTGGCACCATGGATAAAGGAATTCTGAGGTTTTCTGTGCAAAAACCATGATTTGAATATGAGGTACGCCGCGTAGTGGGGGACTGCGGAGTAATGTTTACCACCAGGTACACATTATTGCCCCCAATGTGCCCCCAATGCACGGGACACGGGCTTTTTGCATTTCGCTCCCATCGAAATGCGGCCGTCGCGGCCGGGATTTGATCCCGCGAGCGCGTGCTTAGCAGCGCAACACCTTACTGCTAAGCTACCGCGGCGGGTACCAAGAACGAAAATGTTACGTGTGCAGAATAGTGGGCCGATGTAAAGAATAAAAAGCAACTACGGACTAAACTGGTTCACTCTGAAAATAGGGTTCATCTGTTGTAACCCCACGACCGGAGTGGCCCCATAATGGGCCAATCCCTGTACTCGTCTGAAGCGAAGTATTCTTTCAGGTTGGATAGCTGCTCAAATCTTTCGAGGTACTCGACGATCTCCGGGTATTGCTGCACGGCGTCCGGTTTGAACACTCGATGCCAGTCGAGCCCCTCGTAAAGCAGGAAGTCCACGTAGGTGAGCCTGTCTCCGAGCACCCACTTCAGCCCGCCTAGGTGCTTGGCCCAAGGCTCGAGCATGTCCTTGACGTTCTCGGCGTATGACTTGAGCCCTTCTCTGTACCGAGGCATTGGAACTGCCTCGTACGCGAGGACAAGGCACAGGTCCTGAGCTTGCTGCTCGAGAACGTCCAGTTCCGTGGCTTCGAGGCTGTTTCTGCATATTTGATGGAGGAAACAATGGAAATGATGTCAAGTTAGGCCACACACTGCCAGAGGGGCATATTTAGTGTCACAGTGCATGGCTGCCAGTCGCTCGGTCTCAGTGCCTTTCAGAGGAAGTCAGACGACGACGATTATAGCGACAGTTGCTGCAGAGCGAAATTTACAGTGAGTCGTTTCGGCTGAAGTCATTTCACTCCGTCAAGTGCCCTCGAAGGGTGTATAGCATCGACAACGTTAATTGTATGAGTGAGCGACAACAGATAACGGCATAACGGCACGCGCGTTATCAGCATAGAACAGTTTACACCCTTTGGAGTGCCCCTTCTGATAACGCGCGTGCCGTTCGTTACTGGAAAGTTCCGGGCTCGCAGCGTTGAAGAAAGGAAGCGCATCAAGGCAGATGACGATTATCGTTGTGTGGCAGAAGGGGCACGCCAAAGGGTGTAAACTGTTCTTAGAATGTAGAGCATCGCACTCGAAATGCGAAGGTTGTGGGTTCGGTTCCCACCTTAGGCAAGTTGTTTTTTCATCCACTTTCATTTCCAATAATTTATCGTTTCTTTATTTCATTTATTAAGCACAAGTAATTTCCCCTATGTTTTCCTTGGTGTCAGTATTTGTTGGCTTCTCATGATGCAACAGGAGAACTACGCGCATCACGTTGCAATTACGTCGGCAGTGTATTGGCTTCAGTGTTTCCTGCGATAGCAACACGTCCAGGAATCTATTGCATCTTTGTTTAATGCCAGGCGATACAGCTGTAACAGTGTTCTGTCTGATAAATCGTATTTGCCGTTACAATCACGCGGGCAAAAGCACCGCTAGGATTATGGCTAAGATTCCGTGGATGTTTCGTGTCCGTCAACAAATCTACGTGGGCAAAAACTCGGCTCCAGAATTTGATGCAAAATCGCTTCATTCTATGCAAAAGCTTATACGTCGCATCACTTGGATATAATATTTCCAGTAGATTAGTTATCAATAGGTACCATTTTCAAGATCAGTAGACATTCAGGTAGATTTTTTTTCCCGTGCTTAAGAGGGTGTTGTTTTACGCGATGGACAAATTTCTCGTTGGGTAGGCAAAGAAATGCCTACGCATTTAATAACAGAGGTGATACGAGAATGTGTATGCTTACCTATCATCACGATGACCACCGATCAGGACAATAAATGTGTCCGTACCTTTCTTCAAAACTCTGTGTCACCTCTGTGTCGTGTGCTAAACAGCTTCGCAGGTCGTCCACCTTCACAGAGTGGAATGGCTGATGAGTTATCCACTTTCATTTTCATTTATTGATCGTTTCTTTACTTCAATTGAGAACTGCACCTAGTTTCCTCTATGCTGTCCTTGGTGTCGCAGTTTGTCTGGTTGTTACGATTTGACTAATAATAATCGTGGCAGAGATAACATTGTAGCAAAAAGGGTTGAAGAAGCGTTATTCTCCCGTCCGAAAATGTCCCCATGTTGTACCTTACATTCAGCGGCCGGCGCCTTCGGCTTTTTCCCCCTCATAGCTCCATAGAGAAGAAAGATTGTCCAGTTGACGAGGTGGTCTTGTGTAGGCGTGGTGTAGGCGTAGGTGTGGACGCCATTTATGATGTGTTTTGAATTATAAAAAAAACTACACTAAATGAGCATTTGGAAATATTAATCATCATTCCAATTGTTATTTGCAGCACCCGATCGCTACTACAATCGATTCCGAATGTCACTTTGTTTTGCGGTGTAGCATCGAGCCGTCAAAATGACACTCACTGAAGTGCGCTCGCTGAACACAACAGTGCCAATACTCTTGGCCAATACTCGTGGCCAAGGCTCTTGCCACGATAATCTCCATGTTAACCTAAAGAACCGTAATACAGCTGTTTAAGCGGGGAACCGAACCCACGACCTCGTGCTCACGCGGCACAGACGCCACAACCAGGTGTGTCACCGCGGCGTTTGGTAGACGACGTTGGACAACGATCTGCTCTGCTCACCTGGCGTTCAGGTCGTACTTTCTTCCGAGATGCCGGAGAATGGCCAAGCTCTGCGTGATTTTCACGTCGTCGTCGATGTGGTACGGCAAGTTGGGAAACTTGAGTCCCAGCGCGAACTTGTCCTTGGACCATTCACCGCGGTCGTACTCCGGAGGCGATCCGTGCTGGTAGCGCTTGTCCTCGAACTCGACTCCCTCGTGGACGAGAAGGTTGCGGATGGCTTGGGCAAAGCCTCGCACGTCCCAGTAGGCGAGCACAGGGACCATGCTGTTCACCTACGCCCGGAATTTAACGACGTTTCGTTAATTGCGATAACTTTCTCACGGACTCCCCTAGACGCGTTTCCATCGTCGCTACGTGATGTCCCGAATAAGTTCGCATTCCGAGGAGAACGAGTGACAGGGTCGCCATTTAATTAGTTATTAATGCGAAATCATTATATGGTCACGAGAGGAAAGGGCAAGCAGTCAGTTCCAAGCGAACGGCCGTTTACTTGTCTTGTGTCCTCAACAGTGGCGCGTACCCACTATGGGGGATTGGCCAAGAAGCAGGCGGTTTTCCGTACGGTTAGAAGTATAGAGAAACTAGATTTGAATAGTGGAGCGTGGGATGATAGAACTGTAATTTAGAATTGCAATGAAAATATTGTTAAGAATTTTGATCAAATAAGTTAACGTAAAATAATAAAATAATAGAAACTGTGGATAATTGTAGAAAATCAGCAAGGTACTCTTTTTGTTTCTCTAATAAAATTGTAAACTGCAAGAAAAGCATCCCTGTGTCTGGATCCCAGTGAAGTCGCCCCAAAAGAAAGAATGCTTGGCGAGCTTAGCGATAGGCCAAGTTTGGTAAATGAGTATTCTAATAGCTTTCTTTGCCTTAGGAAGCGGCGGCATGAGAGAAAATAATGTTCGATAGTTTCAGATGCACTGCAAGAAGAACATAGAGGGGACATAGCGAGACCAGACCTGCGTAAGTAAAAATTTAGAGGAGGTATACGACATCTAAATTTTGTAAAAGATACTTCCAATTGCCTTGAAAGACACCAATTAATATTTTATCGGAAGCCAAGATGGTGGAATTCAGAACACGTTGTTAGCATGGATATTGCAGAGTTTTGTGATATAGCGAAATTTCTGTACCTAGCCGCGGTGACATAAGCTGATGTCGGCAAAACAGATATGATGGGGCCGTTCAGGGATGGTCGTGCGAGTGAATCAGCCATTTCATTCAAGTGCAACACCTGATGTCCCGGTGCCCAAAGCAAACATACTTTTCGTAAGTACGGAGGTACCATCGAACGAAATGTTCTTTCAAGTGCTGAATTTAAAGATGCAGTTAGTGCTGTGCATACAGATAGCGAGTCGGTCACGATAACAGCTAATGGGTCTTTCGGGGGGAGTTTTCGTAATGCTAATATAATCGCTAACAATTCTGCCTGAAATATAGGTGTGAAGTCGGGAAGGTGAAGGGAGTAAGACCATTGAAGAGATTCAGAGAAGATCCCCACTCCTGCCTTCTCATTGCAAACAGAAGCATCAGTAGCTATTACATTGTCAGTGGTTAGCTGATGTAGCTGGTGTAGGTGGCCGTGTAAGATATTAATTAAATCTTGCCTTGGTAATAGTTTAGCAAGATTAGGAAATATGTCCTCGAACTCAATTTTGAGGTCTGTAAAGGCATCATTTGAATGGTAAACTTGGCGTATGGACATATCCAATTTTTGTAGCTGTTCGTTTCTGCAGCAGCTACCACGCACACTTCTTCATCCTCGGCTTCTAGCGTAACTAGCGCGGGCCATTACCCCTCCCTCAAAAAAGAAACAAAAAGAAGGGAGACTACTTCTCCATGCGACTAGACGAAAGTTAGCCCATCCCCCCCCCCAAAAAAAAAGAAATTGGGGAGATGTCAAATGCCACAAGGAGAAAATAAAAGAAATGAGAAAGACCACGGACGTGACGACAAGGGCCGCATCACAATGTTTGTGGATGAGAGACCGCGCGAGTGGTAGAACCTTATCCTGGTAACGTGAACAATGTCAGAGGAACGTGGTCTACGGGAGTGGTGCGAAGTTTCGGCTGGAATAACTTCGTAGTTGACAGGATTTAGACGATGCAAAACTATGTAGGGTCCAAAGTATCGGCGCAATAATTTTTCTGAGCGGCGTCATTGACGTATAGCGGTCCAAAGCCATACGAGATCTCCCAGGTCGTATGTGACGTCTCGACGGCGTATGTTGTATCGACGAGCATCTTGACTTTGTCGGGATAGAATTCGTTGCCGTGCAAGGTGCCGCGCTGCTTTGGCACGCTGAACAAAGGCGTATATCTGGTGTGGTATAGGTTGAGACGAAGTTGGTAGGAGCATCACGTCGAGCATAGTGGTGACGTCGCGTCCGTAGACCAGACGAAAAGGAGGAAACCCGGTAGTTTCTTGAAGCGCAGTGTTATACGCGAATGTCACATACGGGAGCAGTTCGTCCCAATTTTTATGATCCGTGGCGATATGCATAGAAAGCATATCCGCAATTGTTTTGTTGGGACGCTCAGTTAACCCGTTACTCTGCGGGTGATACGCAGTTGCCGTACGCTGGGTTGTTCTTCTCAGCTGCAGAATATCTCGGACCAACTGGGCGGTGAAGGCCGCACCACGGTCTGTGGTGACGACAGCGGGAGCACCATGTCGAAGGACGGTATTTTTGACAAAGAAGTTGGCTACATCTGAAGCAGACGGCGTGCCTCATAATCAGAAAGGGGTGTAGGGCAAGTAAAACCCCATAATTAAAAAAAAAAACATCTGAAGCAGTAGCTCGCTGAACGGCTTGTGTTTCGCAGTATCGAGTGAGGTAATCGGTGGCGACAACGATCCAGTGGTTATCAGGCGAAGACTTGGGAAACGCGCGAAGTAAATCCATCCCGAATTGTTGAAAGGGTGAGCAAGGAGGTCGTACAGGCTGAAGCAGACCGGCTGGTTTCAGTGGTGGAACTTTGCGACGCTGGCAATCTCGACAACTTCTGACGTACTGCGTCACGGTTTTGCGAGTTTTCGCCAGTAGTACTTCTGCTTGATCCTTGCCAGAATACGCGTGAAACCAAGATGCCCGGACGTTGGTTCGTCCTTGCATGCACGTAGAACGTCGTCGCGGAGAGGAGCGGGAACAACGTACAGGGAAACAGTTGCCGCAGGGTGAAAGTTCCGCTTGTATAGGATGTCGCCGCTTGGGCAGAAAGAGGACAAGTGACGGTGAGCTGCCGCGGGGGTGGTGGGTGGCTTCCTTCAAGGCATTCAATCAAGGTATGGACCTCGGAATCTTGGTGTTGCTGTTGAACTAAGTTTAAAGACGGAAGAGTACAAAGTAAACTAGAGCCGTCGTCAGTATCTAGTGCATGGTGCGCGGTTCGACGGGGGCGCGGGAGAGACAGTCGGCATCCGTGTGTTTCCGGCCAGACTTATCGACGATTGTAACATAAAATTCCTGCAACCGAAGGCTCCATCTTGCGAGACGGCCTGAATTATCCTTGAGATTCGCCAGCCAGCAGAGAGAGTGGTGGTCGCCTACGACGCGGAAAGGGCGCCCGTACAAGTATGGCCAGAACTTCTGGATAGACCATACGACTTCCAGACATTCGTTTTCAGTCGCTGAGTGGTTTTTTTAAGCAGCAGACAATGTTCGGCTGGCATAAGCAATAACGCGTTCAACACCAGTTTGAAATTGTATGCGTGTCGCTCCGAGACCAACGTTACTAGCATCAGTATGCACTTCTGTGTCGGCCTCGGTGTCAAACTGACCAAGGATCGGTGGTGTCTGTAGACGTCGCTGAAGGTCGTGGGAGGCGTCGGATTGTGTCGGGCCCCAAACAAATGTGACGTCATTCTTGATGAATCGTCGCAAAGGTTCGGCAATCTTACAGAAATTGGGCACAAAACGGTGGTAATACACACAAAGCCCTAAAAATCGGCGGACATCGTGCTTTGTCTTCGGTATCGGGAATGGAGCGGATGGCTTGAAGAACCACCTCAAGCCATTGGATGTGTTGTTCAAACGCGGGGGAAAAACAACTACATCGTCTAAGTAGACTAAACACGAGTGCGGTCCTTACGAACTGGGCAATTGCGGAACCCCTCAGGGTTCGGTCCTATCCCCGCTACTATTTAATATCGCCATGCATAAACTCTCCGAAAGGCTGGCCGCACTCCCAAAGATAGGCCACGCAATCTATGCAGATGATATCACAATATGGTCTCCGGGTGGATCTCTGGCCAATCTAGAGCAATCTCTCCAGGCGGCCATAGATGTAACGGAAGAGTTCATTACGTGCACGGGTCTCAAGCTGCCACCGACCAAATCCGAATTCCTCCTCTACAGACAGTCGAGGCAGGGCGTTGGGATCTTCGAGCCTCTGGACATGCTGC